>NC_045618.1:80296336-80401336 GCF_009829155.1 Mustela erminea | reverse complement strand
GTTTGATTTCCAAGTATGTTTTCCTCATTTTTTGTTTTCCTTATGGAAAAAAGTGGGAGGGCAGGGTGTGGGAGGTTGAGTAGTTGTGTAGTATTGGGAGAATACTACACTTATTTTTGAAATTAGAGCTTAAGTGACTGTATGTGTTTGCACGCACATTTGTGTATAACACATCAGAATGGATTGGAGCCTCCCAAAAATAGAGGGAGAGATTGCTCCCTTCAAGGAAAAATTAATGGAATTGGTAACGATGAAACCTGGGTTGGATACAGTTTTCCTTTTACGCACAGCGAGTCAGTCAACAGCCATGTTGCTAAGCCCCTCTGGTGCTCACTAGAATTGTAGAAGTAGTGAAGTATTTAAGAGATACAGATGTGATTGAAACTTTCTTCTGGAGGAATACAGAACTTGGGGTCTGAACTCTCATGGGACATTTATATCATATCCTTTGGCAATTTCCTGCTTCTTGAGGAAATTTTGGCCATCAATTTTTGCCAAATGTTTGTGTCTAAGTCCTTTCTAGCCATGAAAAACTATGATATTTTGGTTCATGATTACTTAAAAAATAGGTAACAGTTATTGTATTCAGTTGATCTAAAGGGAAATGAGGCCTGGAGATACTCACCCAAGAGCAGAAAATAATTCCATGCCGAAAATGATCCCCTTCGCTTCTTAAGTTCTGTCAGTATCTGTATTCATACCTATATCCATCCATATGATCTCTTTGTTGCCTGCCTATCTTCTAGATTATTGCAATTGAAGTCTACCCTCTATTAAAATTTACAATGAAAATATACTCTTAAGGAAACATAATGGCAGATTATAATCACTCTGTAGGTAGTATACACATACCCATATACTGACAAATGCAAAGTAGTATTACCTCTGAGATATTTGGAAATGCTGGTATATTTCTAGTACTTCAAACATTCTGAACATACATAGATATAAAGGGACAGGCCCTTAAAACCTTTTGGAGGTAGGTAAGCTTCTTCATTCAAAATGCTGAGGATAAAATGAGAAGGCAAAGCCTGGCAGTAAACATTCAAATACATGTATAAATATCTCTTTGAAATTCCTGCCTGCCATATTGCACAGTTCAAATTAGTGAAAAGAAGGTTCTTACTGCACAGGATTATTTTTTCAAGCTACTGAAACCTGTATGTTGTACACATTTCTATGATCTAAAAATCAGGTAAATTTTTAGAACTTTTGCCCTTATGCACGCTCTTTGTATAGGAGCTATGTTGTATAGGATTATCAATATATTAGACTTGGACTATACTTCCAGTTTTTAACCCGATCCTTCTGTATCTTCTAATCATGTCCTTCTTTCTACTCTTAAGAAGAATGCAATGAAAACCTGGGGAATCATATATATATATATATATATATTTGCATACTTTAAAGTTGTGTTTCACCTTTTTAATGTACTATCTAAAATCTGAACACTGTTGAAATCAGCATATTGACAATCAGTTCTGGGTGTTTTTTGCTTTATTTACGAAAATGCAAATATGTTTCTGCTCTCAGATGTAGTATTTGCCAGTGTGTCAAGTACTCTTTCATCCTCACAAAATTAAAAAACAAAAAGGTCTTCATAACCCAATTCTTTAAAGTTCTGTATAAACTTGAGTTTTTGGATGTCTGAGGGTCAGGAAAGTTCACTTGATGCATTGGCTTCCCATTTAGTTCACCTGGTATGGCCAAAATTCCTCAGAGTTTCAAAGCCACCCTGTCGTGTGTGATCTTTTCAATGGCTCAGCCTGGTTAACAAATACTATTTCCGCATCGTGCATCCCTGTCTATAGGAGAGGCCAAACCTTTTCATTCAAACTCTGGAAAGTTTCCTCCTCATTTGCAGGTGGTGGTATAAACAGGGAAGAAGATTAGGGGTGTGTCCTGGGCCATGTCATTCCCCAGGGCCCCTCCTCTTCTGTTTCTGACAAAGGAGTGACAAGAGAAGACTAGGAGACTCCAGGAGGCTTAATTCGAGGGGATGTGGACCAGGGCAGTGTGAGTAGGGAGGAGGAAATAGTAATGGAGAAAGTAGAATGAAGGAATATTGGGAAATGTGGTGAGAAAAATTGGCACAACCAAAAAGAGGCCCTACACCCTCTGTAGACACAGCTTGTTTGTTTTCCTCTTGACAAAGTATTAAGAACAAACGTGCATTAGGTCAATTAGAGGTATCCCTGAGCTTAAAAAGGAAAAAAAGAGGAGAAAAACCCCTTTCCTTTATAACCCCTGCCCTTATTATTTTGGTCCAAGGCCTCAAGAAAGGATTATGACACAGCAGCCTTGCTTTTTATAAATGCATCATCTTTTCTTATATAAATATTAAGTACATTGGGCTTTTGGTTATCACACAATTAGCAAATTAGTCATTCACTACTAGTATTCATCTAGGTTTTATAACACTTTGCCTACCTTAATTTTAGAATATTATGTGCAAGGGGGAAAAATTGCCTTCTTTTTTATTGCACTCATTGAAATCCCTTCTCTTAATGCTAGGCTCCGGAGTTACAGTGGCAGTTAGTTCTGTCATCAGAATATGAGTACTTTGAATGGAATTTTGAAAATTACAAAGACTACACCAGCATTATAACAGAACCGATGGTTCTCTCTATATGATAAATGAACTCTCATTTTGAAGCTTATGCATTTCCTTTAATATAGCCCCCCTTTCAATTCAATTCAATTCAATTCATTGCCTTTATTACAAGTATGAGATGGGAATTAGAAAATTCCTCCAAGATTTCAGATCTTTTGTATGTGGTATTTGTGAGAAAGAGAACTTGTTACCGTTCTTTTATATATGAGATTTAGTGAATTGGCTAAGGTTCTAAGAGGTAAAACAAACTGTTCATTTGCACTTACAGGTGCACGTATGAAATACAATATTCACGTCCAGGAGAATCTAGAGGTATAACGGAGGGCTTTTAATTCCACGTTTAAGGTATCTTCATTCTTTCCAACATGGTATTCTTCCAAAATGCAACATTCCAAGTATGACATTCAGAGAGGCCCAGATGTGGTGTTGCATCTCTCTGGAACAGCCATGTTGAAAATTTGCCAAAGGACTGTCATCTTCGTAGACTTTGACTAATGAATCTTGGGTTATTTGAAACTGAAGCAAAGGCTATTTTATTTTAGTCCATTTCTTCTAGGTCTTCATGATTTGCCCATTGGGAAAAAAATAGTCCCCAGCCAATCCAAGAGCAGGTAGTCAGGTTCTGCCAGGTGGAGTCCCCCTCTCTTTGCTAATGGCCAGGGAGTACTCAAGAGTGGCAGTGGATGCCATTCCTGGAGAACTGGAGAGGTGACTTGAACATAATCTGTAGTGCCTTGTCTGTCATCCCCGTTGAAAGATTTGTACAATGTAATTTCATTTCTTGAGTTGAGTATTTAGCTCTTTGAATCACCATGCATTGGTAATGAGACCTTGAATAAGGTCCTTGTCTTAGAGAGAAGCTGGCACTGTATAAAATAGTCATATAAGTTCATGCATTTCCATCTGTTTCTCCAAATATGGGTGTTTCTTTACTCATCAAGTTATTAATCCTCTACTTAATATCACACTCAAGCTGAAACCTAATTATACAAGTCCAGAACCACAGCATAATATTATGAAGACAAGTGCATATATTACTTAAAGTTCTGGTAATAGCTTTAAAGGTTTATATAACATTGGAATCAACCATTTTGAATATTGTTGGTAAAATTAAGAAAAGCTGTTCTAGGATCAAAACACAATGGCATGTTGATTTCATGGTAAAATACGATCGTGCAATTGTAATTAATATCTATCTCAGGAGCTGTGGGTCATTATATAGTTTAATTCAATTACTTGATTAAATAGAGATAATCCTCTGTAGCTATAGGCTAATCTAATTCATAGCAATTTACATGGGATAGACTTATTAAAGATATATAGTAAGAAATATTTATTTAACATATTTTTACTAGCTTTAGAATTTAAAGATCATAATTTACTCTGTTCTGGCAGCACACACATACACAAGCGCAAACACATACACCCTGTGGTTAGTTTATTCCTTGCTACTTTTACAATCAGTTACTGCTTTGGTGAAAGCCTAAAGCTTAATCCATTAAGAGCCATTCAGAACAAAACAAACAAACAAAGCTTTAACCACTTCAGTGACAACAGTGCAGAACCAACAAGCAGCCTTCTTAGAAAACCCTAGCAATTTTAGGATCAATAGCCTCATATTGGATGCTTCTAAGTGATAAAAGCTAGAACATTTGTGTTGCCAGGTTTTACAGAATAAAACAAAACACAAAAGTGTCTGGGAAAGATAATTTGTTAAGTTTAGTTTGGAAAAACCCATGTAGTGCAGAGGGCTGACTTAAGACCTATCAACAGTCATGATAAAAACAAGCTAATTTAAATATCACTTTGCACTGAAAATTTTACCTATGTGTCCTGAGGGTTGAAACTTAAAATATATTTTAGTCTTTCTCCAAGTTCTATTACTTGTAGCTTTATTATTACTATTTCTGTTTAATGTCAGCGAAATCTTTGGTATATCTACATTTATATCTATTTTTAAAAGATAAATCTTATCTAATATATCTATATTAAAGTATTTAGAAGAATATTATAGTCTACTTGATTCAAGGGTATAGTTTTAACAAACTAACAAATACATTTATATATGAGAAGAGCAAAAACAAACATTTTTTCCCCACAAGATTAAAAGCCTGTTCATTTCCTTTTAGAATTATTTCATTGTATATTATCCTTTGTGAAAAGCCCATTAGCTTCTTTTATACATCCTCAAGTCTTAAATAATACCCCAGTGCTGCAGAATATATTCCATGGAAAAAAATCTACTGTCATTCCATGGAATAAAAAAGGCCTCCTACATCATTACATTATCCTTTTCAGTTTCACAAAACAATTTTACAATACTATATCTCCTGTAGCTATATTTTTTAATGCCTTTACGTTTATACTTAATTATAAACTCAGTAATGAAATAGGAGTATTATTTATTATTTATCTCAAAATGTCAACTGGTTAGACTTTACCCACAAATTATCTGGAGGCATTAAATTATATACCTTCATAGGTAGTCAACAGACACTTGGGATTGCCTGCAGTGTGTTTACAAGCTAATTTGTTTACTGAATATTGTCTACTCGTTTACATTTCTGCTTTTTTTTTTTTTTTAAAGCAGATCCCCACTGAAGAAATATACTTAGTATAAGGAATTTATAAAAGAAATCCTTTCTAGTTTTAAAAACAAGCATCAAATCAAAAGCAAAATAATCTCCTTGCTGAAATGTTATCAAATAACATTGACCATCAACATTTTACAGACTGAAGAAATAAATTACCCTGCAATACCATTAAAATGCATGATTTTCTTGTGTGTCAGGAATGCTGTGCAGTTTTGTCTGGATTCATTAAGGCGCTCACTGCATAAGTGCATTGCCAACAGGGATGTGGGTGGCTGTAATGGCAGCCTGTAGGTTTGTATGGAAAACAAGTATGGCACAGTGAAAAAAATCCTTCTCTCACCCTACAGATACCTGTACGGAGAGCTTGGGAGGCATTTCCATAGGCTCATTGTCAAGTGAAAATTAAAGCCCCCACTCACTGGGAAGCAAAGGTAAGTCTGAAAAACCGCATTGAAGAAAAAGGAGAGAGGGTGGGGGTGGGGATGAAATCACCTAGCATTGAAGCAGCCTCACCAAGTGACAGACACGTAGACAACTCTGATGCTGCCAGAACAACACTCTGCACAGCCCACCAGCAAGCAATTTGTCACTGCGACAAGAATATCCTCCGCAATTTGGCATCAGGGTCCTTGGACAGCCAACTGCGCCTGTACAGCACGAGACGTGCTATTCGGCAACGGGAAAGATGGGAACCAAGGTTCTCGTTATGTCCAAACGTGTTATTTTATGAAAAACATATCTTTTGTCATGATCAACACAGAAACAGAACAGTAGTAATTGATAATAACTGGGGACAAATAAGATAACAAATTGAGAAAAGTATGTTCTTGTATGTTTTTGAGGTACCCTGTGTGTTGAGAAGATTTCAGAATGCTCGCTCTGTTTGTCTGGTATTTTATGGCACACTCCCACAGTGTTTCGTAGAAATAATGAATCCATAGGTGCGAGAATGAACTGGGAAGGGTTTTATTTTTGGTAGCAAACCATTTCCTTTTAGCAGAACATACTCTTTGCGTTGTTTTAGACTTTATGAGTTTGTATGTTGTGTGTTGATTAATATGTCGCTAAGTGCAAATCCTTTCTTACTGTCATGATTTGAAATAAGACAAAGAATTCAAGGTAAGTTGGGTTGTAAATGTGCAAAGGAAAGACCCTTTACTCTTTACATTGCTACTCTGGTAATCTATTGTAAAAGTGCAGTAAAGGAGAGAAGCCAGGGGCATAGGATAAAGGTATCTGATAAATAAGCAAGTAGTGTTCCCCTTGCCAATTACTTGGCATCTTACTTTGTAATTAATGCCACAGTAATGAAAAAAGTGGTAGGCACGAAGATTGGGCCTTTTGTGCATTCTATACAGAATCAAACACTCATAAAAATCTAGCTCAAAGCTAGTCTAGTTTGGCTCTCTCCACAGTCAAAACTTGCTAGAGAATTAGAACAATCCCATAGGGGTGTGTGTGTGTGTGTGTGTGTGTGTGTGTGTGTGTATTGCAATGTATTATATAAGAGTGACATCAGGCAATTGTGGTATTGCTGTCTCTATCACACAGACACGAGTGTCCTTCATTGCCCAGACATGATAGAAACTTATACCCATTCTGCCAGTATCTAACATCCTGGTATCTATTATGTTGTTCACTAGTTGTCCTATGAAACACTTTAGCTAACTGCTACTGAAGTGGCCATGATAACTGCGTTGCAGAGCCTGGTGCATTTCCCAGCAGCTTATAAATTTGTGCTTTGTGGGAACCTTCAGGAAATACTAAAACGACTTAAAGAGTAAACAGTAGTGAAAATGACAGTACTAATAGGAATTTTTTTTTAAGAAGTAGGAAAGAATATAATTTAGGCAGTTTTTATATCATTTAAAATACAGTACAAATTTCAAAAATACCCAGTTAATATTATAGTAATCCTACAAATATGAAAAATATATTTTTCTCTAGCTATACTTATGAACTGGATATTGGATGGTTTGGAGTTGGGGGGTTGGAGAAAGAGATGTTTAATTGTGAGACTTTGGAAATGGTATTAGGGGTAGAGTATGTTGAGTAGCTGTGTGTGCAGATGACTGAATCAAATGACCTCAGATTTATATCCTTTTAGGGGTAAGACACAAAGGGGAGAACAGAGGGAGATGTGAAGAGAGAATGTTCAAGGCTGGAGGGTACAAAATACAGTGGAGATCATAAAGAAAACTAACCCCTACTTTTCTAAGCTTTGCATGGGGTGTTTTCCTTGCAACTCCCATTAAAGTCAATGGGAATCATGCAGCTAAAACCCTGTGTAACTCTTTGACAATTTACTTCCTGGTGTCTGGAAAAGACTACTACCTACTAAGGGCAATTTACTCATTTTAGTTTGTGCCTTCCATACAAAGATGAATTTGATAGCATATAGCAGGAGGAAAAGAGAGACTGCATTTAAGATTTTGTTATTGCAAAAGAAATCATCACTGAAAAATGTCGCCTAAACTCTCACCTTGTTTAGCAACAACAATAAACAGAGAAAAGCAATCCAGTGAAAGAATATGAAAAGAAGTATGGACTTGATTACAGGAAAGATGGTGATTGCTATATGAGGTTTTTTTTTTTTTCCCCATTTTAAATTCTCAAGCTCTGAACACAATCGCAGGATAATAAGAATAGAGGACAATTCTTAAGACACCAAATTGAAGCTCTTGATTACTTGCTTTTTCCCACGCACCTCAAGTTGTATAGATGTAAATATAGCTATGGTAGCCTTACAAAATCTTTAATAATACAAATACAGTGGGGGGGGGGAGTTACGATAGCTTCTACTTATGGGTAAAAATATAGATAAAATGACAGATATTTATCCTGCTGTAAGCAATAACTAAATAAATGTATTGTATCCTCTATACAATATTATTTTTGAAAGCTATAGACTGTGCATGTTAAAAAGTACATGCTATTTATAATCTCTTTCTTGAACTTGGAAACAGAAAACTAACACTGGCTTTCAAAGTCTGTATTTTTATTATAAGGCTCTATATTTCTTTACTCTCAAGTGAAATGTCTATTTAGGTGCTTTACTGATATAATTCTTATAACTGTACAACCATATAATAAGCTTATGTGGGCTGAAGATACAGCTCTTGTGTTTTCTGAGTCCCTTCTCTGTGATTTGTTTTCTGACTTTTCCTTTGGAGGGTGAAGAAATAAGACACTATATGGCTCTGCTTTTTAGTGCATGGATCAGAGACACATCTATGAACAACTGCCTGTGCAATTGATTACTGGGCAATATAATTTCTCAGTTTTTATGGGTAAATGAGTGCTTCTCGCCATGGACCTAGCTTGTGCATCAATTTAGGTAAGCATACTGCTGCAGCAGCCTTGAAACTATTGCTCTCTGATTGTACCAATTAGCAAATCCTGAACTTTACCACCAGGAAAAGACATAGCTCCACATTTATGAATGCCTGGCTTTTGAGAATTAGAGTAATTATGTCACCAAACCTACCATTGATTTTCAGATAGACATCTCAATAATTTTATAAGAGTAAAAACCTTTCCAAAAAAACACACTGATATTTTTATAGCAGAAATAATACTTAGGGATGAATACAGTGATTTGATATGTGAGAACATTTAAGAGAGAGAGAGGTATTTTACTTGAACAGAATTTAGATGTGTTTCTGGGTTGAGTCTTTGATTATAAATTTCATGTTGGAGGGTTTTGACTGTGTGAGAACTTCTGAAATCTTATTTCCTTGGACAAGGGGGTGGAGAATTCACAAAATAATAAAAAGCATGTGCTATTAGTAAAGTAGAGTATGGTGCTATTTCAAAATCATAGACAATGATAAATTTAAGACATTAAAATTCTCTAAGTTGTAGTTTTATAACTCACAGCTGGTTCTTACATCCCAGGCCATTCATCGTTTGTGACCAGATCACATATCCTTAACCAAATACACATTAAAAGATTTCTGTTCACAAATTAAACCTGAATTGAATTTAGCACACAGGGCTCTTTAGTTATACATTAAGGTTTTGTTTTTAATTTTTTTCTTCTTTTTTTTTTTTTTTTAATTTTTTTCTTCTTACAGTGTTTTTATAACCAGCAAGAATAAGTTAATAACAGTATTTAAGGCAAGATAAAGCCAAGTATTACAATGGCAATGTCATTCACAATGTCACAGAAACTTGTTTTCCTCCTATATTATAGTGACATTATTTCATTTTGGGCAAGAAACTGAATAATCATTAATGCATTCCATGAAATCATAGATATATAGGATTATATGTTCTAGAGCTCTCATTTTACAAATTATCTTTGCCATGATCTGAATGAATAAAGTATTTTAATTCAGAATTAATCTCTGTTTACTTCAGGCTGGTTTTTCTAGAAATTTACTATAAATCAGTGTTTGAAAGCACTATTTAAGACAACTTCCAGTATTCACTTTTCTTCATATCTCCCTCTGCATAGTTAAGAAATTATTATGACTTTGAAATGACATCTATGCAATCATTTTGTAGTATGTAGGTGGGGAAGACATACAGAAATAATATATTTTCCCTTGCAGTATTTCAAAATCGTGCATTTAGTTTCCGGAACACATACACACACACACACACACACACACACACACACACAGTCTGCATTTCTTTAGTTCAGTAAGCACATTTTGTATATATTTGCCCTGAAACATTTTCCCTATCCTGGGCATGGTGTTTCATGAACTGATTTTATCACCTATACAAGAGAATTTTACAAATGTTCTCACTAAGAAACCAAATAAATAAGTGTATAGTCAAATTAATGATTGGTTATATTCATAAGGATGAGTTTATTTATATTATTTTCTTTATTGGGACCACATTTGTCTTTTTCTTGTATCCCCTTTTATCTTCATTTCTTCACACATGGTACTAGAATAGCTTTCTATAACAAAAATATATTTGAGAGCTAAAGTGCGGAGGAAGATAATTTTGGGGTAAGGACATGGTACTGTTAACACTGTTGATTCTCTGGCCCCAAAGATCTTTGGGATTGTTCATTGTTCAAATAGTAAATCTGAGGCCTGAGCTCTTCTTTGCTATATCTAAGAAAAGGAAGCCACTATATAATACGTTGAAGAATCTGAAGAAAACGGTCACCCAATATTACATGTGCTTGTTTGGAACCAAACCATGGGAGAGGAATCCTTCCAAGCAGTGTTAAGTTGTCTGCCCTTTCATTGGGGTTTGTGTTTGTGTGCAACTTTAACATTAAGGGGAGTCAAGCACAGGTATTGAAAAAGGAAGAGGACTTTTAAGGTGAAATGAGATCTGGAAATGTTTCAAAGATACCCTAAACCAGACAGGAGAAAATCTGTTTCTAATAGTAAGAATTTTGAACCTTAAAAGTGAGGGTGCAGAATGAAAAACATTTTTTACAGTTCTAAAGTATGTAATGAAGTAGGACAGTGGTTCGGGTGAAATGCAACATAATTTTCACAATTATTTAAGTGTGAAAGCATATAATTGGGTTCATTCATGGTCTTTCAAGGGACAGTGTTGGGCAGTGGAAAAATGAAGAAGAAATTTGTCTGATTTTTCAGTATCATGCTATATAAATCTGAGCAAGTCATTTAAATTGTTTAGGGCCTACAGGGGTACAAAATGAACAGGATTCTAACACTGTTAACATAAGAAGAAATGCAAGATTTATGATTATTTCTTTTTTTTAATTTTTTTTAAGATTTTATTTATTTATTTGACAGAGAGAGATCACAAGTAGGCAGAGAGACAGGCAGAGAGAGAGAGAGAGGAGGAAGCAGGCTCCCTGCTGACCAGAGAGCCTGATGCGGGACTCGATCCCAGGACCCTGAGATCATGACCTGAGCTGAAGGCAGCGGCTTAGCCCACTGAGCCACCCAGGCGCCCAAGATTTATGCTTATTTCTGATGCCTGATTTTTCATTGTTGTTTGAGCTCTTATGCTTTGAAAGGATATATTCTGTTTAGTGATAGTGTCATTTACTCATTTGTTCAAAGATATTTACAAGAGTATTGACTAAAGAGCATGGCTATACTTGCTATCAGAGACTCCTAAGATAAAGTTCCAAACCTTTAAAATATTCATAGTCTGCTGGGTGAAGCAATATACCAAAATTATCAACAATGTAATATGAGTTATGATAAAGACACGCCCACATTTCTATAGGAAGTCAGAAGAGGATCTTCTAATTTTGCCTCAGAGAGACTTGAAGGCTTCATAGAGGAGGTGATCACTCAACTAGATTGATGGTAAAAATGGGACCACTTTAGTTTCTTGCCAGTAGACCAAAAATTGCCCAAGGAAAGCTGAGTTTAATTGTGCTGTTTAGGAGGCTCTTAGCTTTAAAACATTCTTTTTTGGTGGCTTTTAATTTAATTTTTTAAAAATTAACATTATTGTGAAGTTCTGCTTCTGCCAATTTGTTTTGATATTGATTTTTCTTTCTTGTCTTCTTTTATGTTACAAGGGGAGGAAAGGGGAAACAGGAACTACTAAGTGTGATTAATAGGACTACTTGCTACCTATTCAATAACTCCATTTTTTAAGTGGTGTGTATGAGGGCCTGTGGATATGTGCATGTATATGCATGCTTATGTATGACAAAGAAAATGTAAGTGAATATGACTGTGAGACTTCATACCTTTTGAGATAACAGGAATGATGCTGGAGTAACAACAACTCAAATATGGAAGCCTACACCCAAATGGTTTGAAATATTTGATGGGATTCTAGGGCTTTCCAAGAATAGCTAAATATATAAACATTTTTTTCCTTTCTATTATAGGATAGAAAAGATCGTGTTAGAAGGATTCTCTTTCTAGCAGTGAAAAGAAGAAGGTAGCAGGAGGGCTTGGTACATAGAAAATATTTGAAACAAAATCAGAATTTAATGACCTAAACCAGTGTTTCTCAAACTATAATGTGCATAAGAACCACCTGGAGAACTTGTTAAAGTACAGGAGGCCTGGGGTTGGATTGAATGAATTTTCATTTTTTACAAACTCACAGGTGAGGCTGATACTGCTGGTTGAGGATCACACTTGGGAGAACCTCTAATCTAGACCAGTGCCTCTCAAATTTAATCTGTATATGAATCACCTAGGGATCTTGTCAAATTGAAGATACTGATTCAGTAGGCCTGGGGTGCATGGGAAAATTTGCATTTTGAACAAACTCAGAGGTGAAGCTGGTGCTGCTGGTCTGCAGATCACGCTGTGAGAAGCAAGGCCTTAGGTGCTTTCCTACATTATGAGTCCAAGTCATGTGACATGGCCTGATGATTTCAGAAAATAATAGCATCAAGTAACGACTTCAAATTCATTTCCTAAGCAAATAATATTGTATCCTTACCAACAATAACTAATAATTAATGTTCCTTCTTTTATATCATATGAATAATATTACAACCTCACTGAGAAGTATTTCCTGAGCTCCTGTTCCCCATATAAAATACCTGCCCTAGTTACTGTAAAAGTTAGGTGAAACATAGGTTTAAGTAGCTTCTATAACTACTGTGGCCATGTATTAAATGTATTATATTTCTCTAATTGTGATAAGTTGTGTATGAGTACAGAAGGTAAAAATGGATTGGTCCAAGATGTCCAAAAGAAAATCTTAGAAATACTATTAAAGTTGTGTTATTTAGCCACCCCCTTGTTTAAAAATTCTGTTTAGTTAGACAAGTTCTATTTATATAAAGCAAAGGTTGAACTAAATCTAGTGAAATGAGCTAGAAAATATACTTATTTTTGATCAGATAGCAGTCCCTGGTGGATTATATGGATGTGGGTGTGAAAGAGCTGTACTGGTAGGTGTTGGCTGTCTTCAACCTACATTTTCGTGGTAATTGATAATTCTCCATTCCTCCTCTTCTGTGTAGACCTTTTAAAAATAGAGAAGTGAAGTAATGGTAGTATATTAAGGAATTTGAAGTACAAATTTCCAAGAGAATATTCAAATAAAAAATGCAAGGGATAGCATCTGTAATATATACTTTGGCCAACTTTGAGTGATTTTAGACACCCTAGGGATGCGTGCATTTCTCTTCTCCTTATGCCCCTCCCATTCACAAATTTTCAAGTGATGTGATAGTGTTAAATTCAATGACTCAACACAGTTTGAGTAAATTTCTCAGTTCTCAGTTTATTTTTTTGGTGGACTTGATCAAATATGGGAAACTGATCATGTTAATGCAAGTGCCCAAATCTTCAGCCAAATAAATGTAAATATACTTAAAGTATTAATACAGTTTTTAACAGTTGTTTTTGTATGAGGTATGTGATTTTTGTATTATTAATTCTGAGGCCAAATGATTGTCTTTATAACAATAATAAATGTTTCAGTGCTATTGTCATTTTACTCCTTCCCATTTTCTAAGTATATTAATTTTGATCCACTCACCAAATTGGACTCTTGCAGGAAAAAATTTTACTTGCAGGGTATTTGACTTCTTAAAATACTGCACTTGTGTCTTACTATCTAACCAAGTGAAGTTGCACACTATAATTTTAAAATGTAGTTGTTTGGGATAGAGGAGCAGTGGTTCTTACCCTTTTTGGAAATATCTATTTACAGAAAATGCTCAAGAGTACACACAAGGAAATTTTGCAGACAAAGTAGTGGATATTTATTGGCCTTTTGAAGGAAAATTAACAACTCTGATCTTGATAATTGAGGTGAAGTTAACAAAAATGCCATCTTTTTTCTCTTTTTTACATAGACATTGAAACCAGATGGATCAATAGACTGTTTTTCTAAATACATCATTTTGTTTTTATTGCGTAAACCTTGCCTTACAAATAAGCCTTTATACTGATTTGTAACATGGAAGCAAGTGGACATCTGGCTTCTGTGAAAAATATGATTCACTCATTTGCATTTTTAAATTCCATTCATTCCATTTTTAAATTGTTCACTTGTCCTCTTTGCTCTTTCTAAAAGCAACTCTTCTTTGCACTCTTCAATTTAAATACCCACAGAGTTTATGTTACTTATAGTTCAGAAAATTACCTCTTTAAAATTTTTAAATTAAAATCAATACTCAAGGCTCACAACATGTGTAAATCTACAAAATTTAGGTAAGGGAGAAGTTAATTGAAAACCAGTGAGGAATTTGGGTGTCAAAAATCTGTTTACTCCTAGTACTTTATCTTGGTTTTGGAGGGCTTTGATTTATCTTTCAAAGGCCATTAAAAAAATTTCAAGATCAAAATACTAATAAATAATTTATCCTTCAGGTTGGTTTTAGTTCTTCAAAAAATATTTTGGGTACATAAAGGTGTTTTTTCACTAATGGTATGCTGTAAACAAATTCTGGGAAGAAAGATAATAATGATATTCAGTTGCTAATAAAATATTGTTTGCAGCAATAGTTTTTGTGAGAAAAAATGGGAAGTACAAGAATCTGAAGCCAGCAACATTTATTTGTTAAGTACTAGTTCTTCCTCTTTCCAGTGACAAATCCAGAATCTAATAATTTTTATAATGTTGAAATGTCATAATAACCAAGAACAGAAAAACTCAAGTTCATTCCAATTTTAGGTAAAACTTCTTATGAGTGTTTTATTCCTCATCTTACATAATTGGCCTCTGTGGAATCCTGACATTTCAAAATGGTAGCATTGACTATTTAAATAGTTAAATCTCTTTGTGTATTGTGTATTTCCCTCTAGCTAACTACTTATGTCCTGGGAAAATGTGAATGTGTATGGTGCATGTGTAAATGAAAAGATTTTTCTCCATTTGAGTGGGATAGCTGATAGGTCTAAGACTAGCTAATAGAAATGGATAATCATGATAGGCAAAGATGAGAGAATGAGAGAATTTAGTTCCATAATGGTCTTCAACTGTGAATTTTGGACTTGATTCTGAAAGTGTATCAGAAGATACTGCTTTTCTAAGAACATCAACCACGTGAGTTTTAAGGAGATTTACCTGGGGAACATACAGAATAGGCATTAGAGAGGTAGAGATGGGAAACTGGAACCAATAAGACCAGGTAGCTGAAATTATCAAGCTCTGAGTTTGCATGCTATCACTTATAATTTGTTGCATTACAGATGTTCTTTGCTAACATTGTACAATGTAGAAAATTTTAGAAAAACGTACTAGATTTGTAATTAGGAGAAGTGAATTTGGTTAAATTTCCCTACGTGGATTTCCTGACAGCTCTCATATTGAATGAACTAAGTCACATTTCCATTTAGGGCTTAGTGCCTATAATTGGGGAAAAATAAGTGCTTGTTTTAATGATTTGGTCAATAAAACTGTTACAGTTACAGAACAAGTTACAGAAACAAGCGCCCCTTTTCTTGATGGGAGGGCATTAGAAACCTATTTGAGGTTTAAGGTCTAAAATTCTCCAAATTGGAGAATTTTAGAAGCGAGAATCATAGCTGTAGGTCACTTCTAGAACTAGTTACACACTAAAGAAGTTGATCCCTAGAGTAGCCTAAAACATAATCAGATAGACTAACATGATTCTGGTGAGGTAAGGCAAACTGGTCCCATAAGTCATATCAGAAATAACTCTTCTGTTTTGAGGGGGATGAGATGTACTGTCATCAGGACACCCACTAGATCTTTTGAGGCGTTGTTACTACTTTCACATATATTGCATGGAAGTTTAATATGGATGTAACGATCTTCAGTTCCTTTAAGAACAAGAAGCAGTCTTCCTCTCTCTCCCACTGATGCTACTGTCAGAATTCAGGATTAGGGGATGCATTCTCTCTCTTTAAAGGAAATTTAGCTGCCCTCTTGGTAGGAGAGAGTAAAGCTGCGTAAGTTGTTGAATGCCGATTAGCATGTCAGTCAGGCTGTCTATCTGATACAATCAAAAGAATTGAAGGAGCCTTGAAAAAACAGGTGTGGAGAGAAATGTGGACAGCTGTCCAAAACATTTTGTGTCTGGAGCAAATGTTCATAGACTTCTCCACTGAAGGCGATATTAAAAGCTAGTTTCTGAAAAATGACTAGAAGAGTCTGTGTCTGATAGATTAGGGCAAAGGAGAAATTGGGTGTTTGAGTTGTCAGGTCACAAAACAAGTACTGAATCAATCAGTTGTCCTCTTTTAGTAAAAAACCAAATGGGTTTTGGCTATGTTTTTGGTTCATTCTGCCTCAGTTGTCAGGTGGGATAATGGTATCAGCTCCTACTCACTTGATAGTATGTAGCCATGATACAATAAGATAATTATTTCTCAATATAATAATTTTTTAGATTTTTTTGGGACAAGTTACAAGCACATGAAAATCTAATATATAAGCATTCTATAGTGCTTTATATTTGGAGCTGTTATTACAAAGGTATTTATAAACAGAAGTCCTTAACTTCTATTTGCCATTAGTAAAATTGAAGACCAATTGAAGTCTTTATGAAGCTAGTATAGAACCCACAGCTATGGAACAATTTATTGGTATGACAAGTCAGTAAAGAAAATGAAAAGGCAAAACTGAAACTTTTCTTCTGAAGCCTATTTTCTCTCTTATTTTATTTTATTCCAGTATAATTAACATACACTGCTGTATTCATTTCAGGTGTACAATGTAGTGATTCAACAATTCTATATGTAGAATATAGTTATATTCTATAAATTCAATATATTACTCTGTGTTCATTGAGACAAGTGTACTCTTCATCCCCCTCACTTATATCCATCTCAACAACCCCCACATCCCCTCTGGTAACCATCAGTTTTTTCCTATAGTTCAGAGTCTGCCTTTTGGTTTGTCTCATTTTTCTTCGCTCATTTGTTTTGTTTCTTAAATTCCACATATGAATAAAATATGGTATTTGTCTTTCTCTGACTTATTTCACTTAGCATATAATATACCTTCTAGATCCATTTACGTTCTTGCAAATGGAAAAATTTCACTCTTTTTTACCGCCAAGTAATATTCCATTCTAGCTACTTATCTATCATCTATCATCTGTCACCTCTTGTTTTTCATTCATCTTTATCCATTCATCAAGGCACTTGGGCTGCTTCCATGACTATTGTAAATAATGATTCAGTAAACATAGGGGTGCATATATCTTTTTGAATTAGTATTTTTGTATTCTTTGGGTAAATACCCAGTAGTGGAATTACTGTACCATATAATAATTCTACTTTTAATTTTTTTTGGAAGCTTCCATACTCTTTTACACCTGTTTGTATCCCCAACCAACAGGGCACAAGGGTTTCTTTTTCTCCACATTTTTGCCAACACTTGCTTCTTGTGTTTTTGATTTTAGCTATTCTGACCAGGTATGAGATGATATCTCATTGTTTTTTGATCTGCATTTCCCTGATAATTAGTGATGTTGAGCATCTTTTCATTTGTCTGTTGGCCATCTGTATGTCTTCTTTGGAGAAATGTTTGTCTTCTGAAGCTGTTTACATTACCATGTAATTACCATGTAATTATTTGTTTTGTATCAAGTAAACATTTCATTGAAGTAAAACACGTGCTCAAAAAATGCACAGATTTAAGTATACATATTATTGAATATTTGAAGACATATTGAATAGGTGAACACATCCATATAATCCTCAATAATTTAAAGAAATAGAACAATACTGACGTATAAGAAATTCTCCTTTTGTCCCGTCTTGTTACTACCTCCAAAAGTAAATCACTGTTTTAATTCTTATTTCCTCTGATTGGTTTTATATTGTTGACCTTTATATAAGTAGTAACATATAGTATGTACTTTGTTGTATCCATGCTGTAAACAAGTGCGGTGCAATGGCAGTTCATTTATTTTCATTGTGGTAGAACATTTCATTGCATGAATATACCAAAAACATTTTATCCCTACTTTTGATGGACACTGTTGTTTCCAATTTCTGGCTTCTATTGATCTTCTTATAAGTATTTTGGATGTATAAGTATACTTTTCTGCTAAATATATACCTAGGGTGGAAATACTAAGTAAGGTAGGTTCAACTATGGTAGATTTGACCAGTTTTCTGAAGTGATTGTGCCATTTCGTTCTTAAACCAGCAACATATGATGTGCTTCCAGAGTTTGGTGGTATACCCTTTTTAAGTTTAGCCATTTTGGGGGGGATGTGGTAGTATGTCATTGTAATTTTAATTTGTTCTCTTTTGGCAACTGATAAAGTGTTCTGGGTTTTTTTTTTTTTTTTTTTTGGTTTGTTTGTTTGTTTGTTTGTTTAGATTTTATTCATTTATTTGACAGAGAAAGAGATCACAAGTAGGCAGAGAGAGGGGGGGGAAGTAGGCTCCCTGCTGAGCAGAGAGCCCAATGCAATGCTCCATCCCAGGACCATGAGACCGTGACCTGAGCTAAAGGCAGAAGCTTAACCCATTGAGCACCTACCAACTAATAGTTGGTAGGCACCCTACCAACTGATAAGTTTTGGCCAGTTTCCCATGTTTACTGGCTGTGGGAGATTCTCTTTTATTAAGTACTGGTTGCCTATTTTTCCTATGGGTTTTCTCTTTTTTTTTCTTACGGTTTTGTAGTAGTTGGTATATTCTGCATATATGTCCTTTGTGAGAGAAAAGCTTTTTAACTATCTTTTTTTCCAGTATATATTTTTCCAGTATATAGTTTGCCTTTTTCACTTTCTTACTGGTGACTTTGAACTAATATAATCTTTCAATTTTAAAATAGTCATTTCCTTTATGATTAATGCATTTTGTGTCCTGTTAAAGATATCTTTACCCCAAGGATGTAACAGTAACCTCTTATTTTGGGGGAGATGGTATTTTTACCTTTTATTTTTATGTCTATGGATCATTTGATTGATTTTTATATATGCTATAAGGTAGAAATTAGATACAATTTTTCCTTATGTATATTTAATTGGCCCAGTGCCATTTATTAAAAAGACTCTTCTTTTAGTTTTGTAGTTCAGTATTCCCTTTTTCATATATTAAGTGACTATGTGCATGTGTAGATTGTCATTAGATTCTTTTTTTACGCTTTCTTGTGAACTATGCTGTCTTAATTATACTTTATAGTAAGTCTTGATTTCTGGTAATACATCCTTTGATTTTGTTCCTTTTCAAGATGCTATTGTTATTCTTATCCTTTTGCATTTAAAATTATCTTGCTAATTTCTACATTGAAAAATGTTTGCTAGAATTTTCATTGGGAGAAAAGCTATGCTTTCAACATTGTATTTGTTCATAAACATGGTAAATCCTTTCATTTATAGTTTTAGTCTTATTTAATTTTGTTCAGTATTTCACAGTTTTACGTGTAGAGGTCTTATACATGTTTTGTTAGATTTTTTCTTTGTCATTTGCTTTTTTTTGGATGTTGTTGCAAACTGTATGTATATTTTTAGAATTTCATTTTGTAATTTTTAGTAGTCTATGGAAATATGATTTATATGTTTATATTAACAATTTTTCCAGTTTCCTTGCAATTCATTTACAAATTCTAATGGTTTTACTATAGAAGACTTTGGATTTTATAAATATACAGTTATGTCATTTGTGAATAATATTTCTCTCTCTTTCTAAGCCTTATGTCCCTTATTTCCTCTTCTTCCTTATTACTTTGATTAGGTATTGAGCAGAAGAAGCACTAATGGACATCTTTGTTTCTTTCTCAGTTTTGTGTGTTGAGGGGGGACATTTCTTTGTTTTACTAATGCACAGTATATGTGCTATAGGTTTTATATAGGTACCTATTAACAGATTAAGGAAGTTTCAGCCTATTCTTAAAAATGTACTGGTTAATTTCATAATGTAAATGGATTTTCACTTATCTTTGTAAAAAATTGTTTTCTAATCTGACAGCAATGAGGTCAGAGAATATGCCATCATACCAGTTCTCTAAAATGTATTGAACATATACCAACATTAATAAGATGTGGTGTATTTTGATGTACATTCCATGTATACTTGAAAGAATATATATTCTAGCACATTTGAAGACAGTGTTTGTTTTTTTTTTTTTAAAGATTTTATTTATTTGAGAGAGAGAGAGAGAGTGTGTGTGTAAGTGGGGAGAAGCAGAAGGAGAGGGAGAGAGATAAGCAGCCTCTGCAATGAGCACAGAGCCCAATGTGGGCTTGATCCAAGGATCTTGAGATCATGACCTGAGCCAAAATTGAGTTAGATACTCAACCAGCTGAGCCACCCAGGCACCCCAATGACAGTGTTCTATATAAGTCAGTTAGGCCAAGGGTATTTATTTTCTTGCTAAATTCTTCTATATCTTATTGTTATTTTGTCTATTTATTATATTATTACTAAGAGAGATATTACAATCTTCCAATATGATTTTTCACTTGTGCATTTTCTATTTATCTCCATCTTATTTTGCTTCATATATTTTAAAGCAATATCATCAGATGTATACAAATTTAAAGTTGCTATATTTCCCTGATGCATTAACTCTTTTAACATTAGAAAATGCCCCTCTTTATCTCTAACAAGATTACCTACATGAACATCTACCTTGTTTTTTGTCAGTATAGCCACACTAGTTTTCTTTTGCTTGGTATCTTCCTTATTTTCAACCTTTTTGTGACTTTAAGGACAGTTTTTTAATAGCATAGAATGGGGCTTTTTAAAAAAATCATTGGGCATCTTTGTTTTTATGAAGGTGTATCTATTCCCTTTATGTTTAATGTAATTGCTCATACATTTGAGTTTATATTTACTATCATACTATTTATTGCTTGCTTTCTCTATTATTTTCATTTTCTTTTCTTTCAATCCATGTTCAATTCAAGCAATCCATGTCCCCCTCCCTGAACTCCTTTCTAGTTTGGTAATTATGCCAGTCTTTTTTTTAAAATTTATTTTCCTAGATATTATAACTCACATCCTTATTACATAACCATCTATTTTAAATATGTATTTTTTCTGCTTCGCAGACAATGCAAGGTATACAGAACACTTTATCTCCATTTACGCATTTCTTGACTTGTATTATTGCTGTCAAACATTTCAGTGCTAACTGTATTTTAAATCATAAAATATATTATATCTTTTCATAGTTTTAATATCCATTTTGTTGCATAAACATACTTACATTTTCCATTGCTCTTTATTCTCTGCATTTCTCTGTTTACTTCTGGATTCATTTTTGTTCTGCTCTAAGAAATCTTTTACTATTTATGTAACTCTATTGCTATGAATAATCTTAGTTTTTGTATTTTTATTTTATCTTCACTTTTTGAAGGACATCTCATCTAGGTATAAAATTCTAATTTAGTAGGATTTTCTTTCAGCTCTTTAAAGATATTTCATTACCCTCTGGTTTCATTTTTCTTTTTCACGTCTTTGAAAGTAATGACTTTTTCACTTATGGGGAACATTAAACTCTTTCTATGATTTTTACCTGTTTATGCTGAAGAAACTCAATGTGGTTTTCTTTCTTTCTTTCTTTTGTATTTACCTGCTTTGGGTTCATAAGACATTCTGAATTTGTGCTTGCAGTTTTTCTTCAGTATTGAAAAGTTATTGGTAATAATCTCTTTAATACTGTGTTTATCACATTCTTCCTCTCTTCTCTTCAAGGACTCAAATCACGTATATGTTAAACCTTTTTAAACACAACCCACATATATCTTAGGATCTTATCTGTACTTTGCGTTCTGTTCATTTTATCCTCCATGCTTCAAGACTACTTTCAGAGATCATATCTATAGTTTGTTATCCTCCATACTTCAGTCTGGATATTTTCTGCTGATCTATCTAGCTCTGTAAGCCATCCTTGAGCTCTTTCCAAACCATTGTTAAGCCTGTATTTTGAAATCTGAATTTGTTACTGTTATTTTTTAGCTCTAGATCTAAGTTATTAGATCGAGAATTTTTATTTATTTACTTTTGTATGTCCCAATTGTATGGTAACTGACTTATTTGGCTTACTTAGTTTCTTGAACATATTGATCTATTAATCTTAAATTCCATGTCTCATAATTCTCATATATGTGTCACCTATGGGTCTGTTCTATTGTGTAGCTGTTCTTTTGATAATTTTTCTGCATATGATGGTAATTTTTTTTACTGAATCCTAGCATTGTATTTGATTGTAGGAACTGATTTCTTTTATCTCATTCCAGAAAGGATTTACAACATCATCTGGCAGATAACATAAGGACAGAAAATATCAACCTAATGATGAATTGAGCTAACTGGAGGTTGATTTTCTGTCTTTGTAATGGTTGGTCTTCCTCTTATTCATCTTTTTCCAAAGGTACAGCTTTCCAGGATTTTCAGCTGAGAGCCTTCCCAGGGCTATGAGAATGCCCATACTCTGTCCTGCTTTATATTTGCTTTCTGCTTGGCTTCTTAGTATAATGATCAATGCAGTTTTGTTGGTAATTTCTTTTAAGAGAAGAGATTCTTCCTTTTGGGGAAGCTCTGGAGTCCTCAAGTGCCTCGATAGCACAAAACTTTAATTTTTGCTTTTTCTGTGTGTAGCAGCCAAACTCTACCTGCTTTCTCATCTTCTTGCCCTAAGCCAAGAATTGGCATATGCCACGAGAGGAAAATAAATATTTAAAAAATCTGGATTCTTTTAGTACATTTCTTTTTCTTCAAAGGTTTGCCTCTCAAATCCTTGCTGTCTCAGTGCTCGCTAATACCTGCAAGCTTATGTCTTTGTATGTTATTCATCTTTTACTAATTGCCCTCAGCAAGATCCTTGATCTACTCTAAGCTGCTCTAAAAAATGCATTTTAAAAAAGATATATTTACTTATTTGAGAGAAAGAGAAAGCAAGTAAGCACAAGTGGGAGAGGCAGAGAGAGAGGGAGAAAGAATCTTAAGCAGATTCTATGCTGAGCGTGGAGCTGGATGCAGGGCTCAGTACCATCTCCCTGAGGTCACGACCTGAATTGGAACCAACCAAGAGTCAGAGGCTCAACTGATTGTGTCACCCAGATACCCTGTCTGTATTTTTTCTTTTTAATAAATGATGAGATTATCCAAGATTGAATGATATTTTACACATTAACAGTTTGTTTTAGAATAAATTCAAAATTCTGTATCAGTTTATATTATAAGGAGTTCCATTACTTTATGAGTATCCTTTCTTGTGTATGTATATTGTGACTCTGAATTCAGATAACTTTACATTATCATTTAAAATATTTGTTATTCACTTTATTTATTTTATTCATATTTTTTAAAGGTTCATCTATTTCAGAGATAGAATGACTGGGGGGAGGGCCAGAGGAAGAGAGAGAGAGAGAGAAGATGCTCGAGCAGACTCCCCACTGAGTGTGGAACCTGCCATGGGCTTAATCCCAGGACTGTGATATCATGACATGAGCTGAAATTGAGAACCATCTCCTTAGCAGACAGCCACTGAGGTGCCCCAGGGCTATACATTTTAGAAGCCTCATTATGTTTTCTGATATTAATAAGTCAGAATTTTCATATGTGATACTTTAGTTATAAAGTGATAAAAAGTAGGAGGAAAAACATCCTCAGGGCATCACAATAGTTGGTTCATGGGGGACAAGTATATATAGGTCTTTTAAAATAGTGACTAAGTTCTCTTGAATGAAGCTCAAGAAATCCATTTAGTAATATAATGAACTCTGAATATGTTAGAATGGATTTTGATTTTTAGAATCATAGCTTTAGTTAAGAATTGATGTATTAATCAGAAACATTTCACAGGTGAAGCAAGGCTTATAAACCCTTACTCAAGAGCCAGACTTTAGGAAAACCCTATGTTACATGAAAGATTTTTGGAACTGCTATGTTTAGTACCTGTTTCCTTTCTGACATTCCATAATCACTGTCTGCACCAAAGGCCCATTGCACATGTTCCATTAAGACCATAGCTGGTCTTTCCTTTGTGTCTTAGTATTTGCATTTTTAGGGAGGTTTAATTCGATGTTTTCCTTCCCATTCTTCATGTAACATTACCTGAGCTATATTTTGTCTACTTAAAGACCATATTATCAAATAGTGGGTCTGATAAACTGATATATGGTAATAAGACAAATATTTCATGTGTCAAGCTTTAAAGATCTCAGTCAAAATACTTCATTATAACAGCTCTTGAATAACATAATCTTAATAGTATTCTGTTATATGTACCTTTTCAAAGAAAAAACATTGTTTTCTTTTCAGTAAGCATTTGCATGAGTTTTTAAACTACAGCTTTCTGGTTATAAACATATAGATTTGAATAAGTTCTAAACATGTTTTCCCCCTCAAACCAATTCAAACCTAGAGGATATAGTGTAACAACTGCCATAGTAATTAAGATATTCTTTTGCTTTGGAACTTTTCTTTTAACCAAGGTAGCATCTGGTTTTCTTTATTTTGACAATTGCAGTTTTCCAGTTTCAGGACTTTTTTACATTATCCTTCAAATTAAGGTTGCATAGTGTCTGCCAGTTTTCATGGTTTGCAAGTATAATACCCATTGGATGTTTTTATTGGAAATTACAGATTTTTGTTTTATACACTAAGTTTTTAGGAGCAATATAATTTGTAAATCCATGAAAGAATGAATCCATTTTCATTCAGGTCTCTAAATTATTTTATTGCCTCTGTTCTACAAAGATACATTTGTTTCAAGGGCATTCAAGGAGGCATTAGAAAACAAACTGTATATATGTTGCCCCTTGTATATAAAAACAGTTTTATAGATATTTTACATGAATTTGGAAAAAAACATGAAAAGTGAAATGGAACTATTATTATATTGCTCATGGCCTTTATCCTCAAACTTTACTGTCTTAATATTATCATAAGCCTTATTTTCAGATGACTCCTTTTACATAAATTATCAATGGGATACCCGTATCACTGTGATTACATTATTATTCCCTTGTATATATCATTAAACACCTTACTGCTTAATTATGGTCTCTTAATGGTGTTAATATAAAAATGTTGTGACTTCAAAACATTGAAAAATCCCTGGTCTAGCTGTTATAACACCATGTCCACAAGATATAGCTATATGCCTGTTTTATACTGCACTTATGTTTAAATTTAATGCCAACATTTCATTGCTAAGAAACATGTTAAATGAGGATGGAGATGCCATATTTATTGAAGGGCACATCTACATTGGCAGGTGTTTTCTGAATTAAACATTTGTTTCAGATAATATTTTATTCAGGAGCATCTTATCAGCCAAAATGTTTTCTCTCTCTTTTTTTTTTTTTTCAAGTTTTGAAAATTCCAGTTTCCTCACCCCATATTCTAAGCTGGAAATGTTTGGGAAGAAATATTCTTTTCCTTTGGTCCCAAATGCTTCAAACTCTGATTTCCTCAGTGAAAATCTTCAGTCCAGGGCTGGTATTCACACAGAATATTTCAGCTCTTCAGACATTGAACTTTATTTTCCAAATGTTTTTCTTTAAAAATAGGCTTTTAAATTGGAGACTCTCATTTAGAAATAGTTGAAGGACTGTATAAGTGTACAGGTTAAGGTGAAGGGACTGTAGAAGCACCATTTAGAGTAGGACAGTTGTCTAAGACAATTTTCATAGTACTTTCATAAAGATGAGTGATGAGGTTCTCTAAGACACTGACTGCTGACAGTTTCTGGAATTAATACATTTAATTCTAAATCTGTGCAATTTGACCTTAATTTTTTGTGAACAAAAGTTACACTTTGCACTAATTTGCATTGCTGCTACTTTCATTTTAAATTGGAATTTTTTATCACCATCCATCTGTAAGATACCTCCTGTTACTAATTTCTGACGTGGATTTCCTCATTAATATGAGATTCACAATTGCATAGATTAAGTTATCTGATCATATTTGGCTCATCCCATGTTGTATCATTCTGTTCCTATATTTGATAGATAGTGATTTAACTGTGACAATGTTAGTATATAAAGATAATGAGTCAGATAGTAATATTTGAAGAGTAAAATTTTAATATATCTGTCGACATACTATTATACAGGATTTAAAATTTTATTAGGTGCAGTTTTTTAGCCATTTTAATAGAGTAGAAAACATAAATCTTGTATTTTGCAGTATTATAATAAAGATTTATATTTAAATAGTGTTAAAATGGGAACTTAAATTGTTTTTCTAATTAAATATTATGCACAACTGAGTAAGACAGTTTTGTGGTTTTCTTTCTTTTTATAAGTAATCATTTTGATAGCTCTTTAAGTGAAAGGAATTTGTATCTGATAACAACCTTCACAAGTACATGAAACAATATAGAATACATTGTTTTTAAGAATGTTTGAAAATCAAATATTGAGTTAGAGAGTAAGAATAAACTGCTCACAGAAACTATTGATACTCTTAATTGGTTGTTTAGATCAGGAACAAAGAAACAGAACTTCTCAACAAAACATATGAGTGCAGTGAACTGAAGGTCCTTTAAGAGCTGAATTTGGTAGCTTTGTAAAGCATTGATAGAGATGTCAGGAATCCTCTTCATAATCTCAGATTTAATTCCACCTGCATTAGCCAGTGCTGAGACTTGAGTCCAGTTGGAAACTTTCAGCCTTTGTTTCTTTACTTGACCATCTGTAACTATTAAAAGCTCTATTTTTAATATCAGTGATAATTTACAGAAGGATTGAAAAGGACTCTTGCTGCTCTTTGGTTTCAGTGATTATAATAAGCTCTATATAAGCTTGTGCATTTTTAATTTCTATCTTTCCTTTCACCTGGTCCTTAGTACCTGTGATGGGGGCTGCTCTTTCCCCAACCTGCTCAGTGTGTTAGCTCTGAGGAGAAACATGCCCCTTGAGTAGTACTTCCAAGAATTATGTGTCTTATTTCCCCTTCTGGAAAATAAGGATGATGTTACCCATCTTCCTGTCCAAGTGGTCAGACACAAAAAGAAATAGTCTTTGTGAAGGTGCCAGGACCAGGACCTTGTACATAGAAGGTACTATTACATTTTGACTCTTTTACCATCTGTTGTCTTCCTGCTAAACCCTTCTCCATGTGATGAGAATTGCTGGTGCCCTGGCTAAGGAGATCTTTTGGAGCCAGTGGTTGTTTGGTGCTCATATTATGGGAAGACTGCCTACTCTACAATAGACTCTTCTCTGCTGTTCACTGGACCTTAAACTCCTTTGTCAGGCTTCTTCTGTATTTCTTGCTGTTTGACCTAATTGAGACCTGAAGCCCAAAGAATACCAAGTGAAGAGAAGAATTGAAAAACACAATAAAAATTCTTAGTTGTGAGAACCAAGGTGACCACTGAGATTATGATAGAAAAGTGGAAAGAACTCTGGCTGAGTGGTCAGAGCCCCTTGCTCTTTCCTAGTTTTAAGTGTGATATGCTAGTGGTCTACTTTAACTTTTTTATTAATCATTTGTAGTCCCCCAGTGTTAAACTAGATTTTGTGCAGAGATTTTCCCAGAACACTATTATGATGAGATAGTCTGAGAAAATGTGCTGAATACATTTGAAAACCACTGTGCTCTGCACCCTGCATCTCACATCCCAATCTTGTAGAATCAAAATGGCATGAACAGAGTCTGTGAGCTCCTGGAAAATGAGATTTTCTTAGCATTATCTAATCCAGTGTCTCCTACAAATTAGCATTTTCTAAATCCCATTCTGGAAGACACTGGACAGCTTTAGTGAGAAAGCTGACTTTAAGAACATGACAATTCTCATATTTTAACTAGCCATTCTGAGGGGAATACCTATCATCAAAACTTCAGATTTTCTATGAAATTCATTTCCCTAAAAAAGGTATCATTTGCAGGCCTTTCTGGCTTATTTAGAGTCACAAATGATATTAATTACAGTTGGCAGTTAAAAACAGCTCAGCAAGAGTGAAGGCAGCCTGTCATCATAGAGCACCTATATATTTTGACCTAATTTTGGAATATGAGATATGTTATTACAAAAAGGTTATTACTAATTCTCACATTTTTTTTAAGATTTTATTTATTTATTTGACAGAGAGAGACACAGTAAGAGGGAGCACAAGCAGGGGAAGAGGGAGAGGGAGAAGCAGGCTTCCTGCTGAGCAGGGAGCCCAATGCAGGGCTTGGTCCCAGGACCTTGGGATCATGACCTGAGCTGAAGGCAGACACTTAATGACTGAGCCACCCAGGCACCCCTAATTCCCACATCTTAACAGACTTTTTTTCCTCTTTGCGGATTAAAGGTAATTTCTTATCATCCAATATTAATATAGTTTAATCCTAATAACCTCCTATTGCATGTCTTCCAGTTGTAATATGTGGAGTATGAATGCCTTACTGTGCCTCTTTGTGGCTGGTTTGGAACCTTTGGGACAGCAAGCAGAGGTTCATAAAGGTTAAGTTTTATACCCTTTGGCCCATGATGTGTTGACGAACCTGAGGGGTAAATTCATGCTCTGGCACATGAGTAGAAGCAGTGTGACTGAAGGGATTCTTGACCTTTCTCTGCCAAACACAGCACAGGCCCCTTTGCCCTCTGTGTCCCATTTCCTCATGCGACAAATGAGGTATGACTAAATCCCAGCATTTCTCCAGTCCTTTCACGTTCTAATCATCCAAAGAACTCTTCAGTTAGTTAATAATTCCTTTTCATCATAGGAGAGCCGTAGAGCATAATTTCGATCACAGTTATGCAAAGCTAAGTGAAGCAGAATTAATTAATAGGCATTTCATATTTTGTATGTCAAATAATTTTGTAGATGAGAATGAGCCCTAGAATAAGTGTCACAGACATTTTAGTGTGGGGGTATGTATGATGCCCAGATTAGGAAGGAACAAACAAGGGCAGAAGAAAAGTAAGAGAAAAAAAAAAGGGAGGAGTGGAGAAAAAAAATTTGGAGAACATGAAGGATATGACCGTAGCCTGACCAAAGGTTTTGTAGAAGGGGAACTTTAATTTATATTTGTGATGGAAGGAGGTTATGCAAAGTGCTGAGCTGAAGGAATGTGTAAAGTGTGTATAGTGATGAAAGGTGGGGAGTTTGGTTTGGAAGTACCTGGTGGAAGTGGAGTAATGGTGGGGGCATGTTTTCAGTCTAAGTGATAGAAAAGTAGGTAAGTGTAGTTTGTGCTATTTCTGACCTGCAGGGATGAGTGGTATAGATGTGTCAAATAATGGAAAAGCAGATGTAGGTTCAATTTTGAATTTCAGAGGGGTTATCAAAATAAATACGGCATTGTTGTACCAGAAAGCTTCAGTAAGCAAATGAGTACCTTATTCCTTAAAAAAGAAAAAAGCTTGATTGTTAAGTATTAAACTTGACAGTTGGATTAGCATGACTGTTAGAATGTTCTCTGTCTTATCTTAGAAGCAATCAAGCATTATGTGAGAGCATGCCCCATTTTCAAGGTAGCTTTTTGATCAATACTATAGAAATACTAAACATATAGGAAAAACATATATAATTTGTTGATACACAAGTCAGAAAATTATACTAATGGTTTTAATTTGCATTCTGCCCTAGCCTTCTATTTTACAGGCAGAAAATTTTTGCTTCCTTTAATTGCACAAGCAATTAGGCATTTACACTCTCAAAATTAAGAGAAAATGGCTAATTGCGTATGCAATATCTGTGCCCACTCTTGACGGTGGCTACAAACAATCCTGCTACCAAAGTGAAAGCCAGGGATGGAAAGCCGGCCCCGAGTCATTGCCCTTTTTGAAGCTTGGAACATGGTTTGCTCACAACTTCAGTGGCTTTGAAGTTCTGTTTTTTGACAGATGTAAGCGTTAGTCTGTAGTGCTCCTTACGATCTGAAGTACAAATTATTATCATTTAAATAAAGTGGAAATGGTGACAAATTCTGAACAGTTTTATTATAAGATATATTATATTTGAAAATTTTCTCTGTAGTATTTTAGACAATCATGTTGGAAATTTAATATGAGTGCCTGATTTTTAAAGTTAGATTTTCTGCTCTTAAAGCCCACCCAGAATTTGTCCGTCATCATTTTACACCTTTTCGAATGGCACCCAAATATTTATACCCCCAAAAGTACCACAGGAGTTCGACTAAATATAATACATTCACAAAAATTTCTGTAGAAGTGAACAAAGGATGAGTTAATGTCGTACCATCTAAAATGTCTATTCCATTTGTATACCACTGACTTTATGTTGCTTTTTCCTCCCTTAAATATGTAAAATATGCTTTCTGTGTTCAAGGTCTATCTTTCAAAGTAAGAGTTTGGAAAAAAACAGTGTCTGTTTGCTACTGAGTATTTCCACTCAATGTCTCCCAATAAGAGATAAAGACTTTTTAAGACCCTTACCCAAGTTGAACAGTCTCCATGTAGTAATCAAATTCAACTATTTTTAAAAATCATTAATAACAGCTGTTAAACACAAACATCCGTGAGATTAAATTTTGCTGTAAGCACATACCAAAAATCCCTCCTCTTGCTAAGTCTATTTAGAAGTCCACAGGAATAGCTGAGCACAGCCAACTAACTCTTAATTCGACTTTACTCCCTTACTCTGATATTCTAGCCATTATTTTTGTTGTTTTTCAAAAAATCTAACTACCCTTGCACTTATGTCATAAAAATTCTGCCTTTTTTTCCCTTTTTTAATATTTGTATTCAAGACAAACAACAGGAGGTTGAAATCAGGCCATTTAAAAGAAACATCTGCTGACATTTATTCATATGCTACATGTTCCACTTTCATCATTGAATGTAATGATAAACACACATTCCAGTCAATAATGGCAATTCCCAGCCAAGCTTTACAAATGGTCTCTTTAACACCTAAATTGACAGCTCGGGAGATTTTGAGATAGAAGCTAAATATGGTACATTTGGACACTGTTTGCCTAAGTCTAGGATGTCTTGAAGACTTTAATAAGCAGACATACATTATAAAATAGAAGAAAGTCTTGACTGTGCAGGTATTGGAGCAGTTGAGTTTGACACTTTTGGAGCAGATTAAAAGCAGAGAAAAAAAGAAAAACGTTAAAAAACAAATGGCCCCTTGGAAGAGAAAAGTAAAATAAAGCTCTGGCCCACACTACATAGAGCATAGTTTCGTTGAGGAGAGAAAACTAATTGCATCTCATTTAAATTATAGATCCTAATTGTGGAATGCTAAATAAGTTAAATATTTATTTTGCTTTCCAAGTTAATTGAAATAAACTCTTCTCTGAGTTTCAATTATTATAAGAACATTTTGATAAAATCTTAAATGTGTTCTATTTATTACTTGCAATGAATAATTATGTCAGCTTTTAATATGCTAAGGATTTCTGTCAAGCCTATGTCATGGGTTTTGATATATATTCCTAATTTTTCCTCAGAAGGGGATGTCTCACAGCCAAGTGAATTAATAGCGCACAAGGTAACCATTAGAGATCTCATGGTAGAATTGAAATTAGCTTGAATCACCACTGTGAAGACATACAAATACACGCTCCTCTGAGACATTAAGGATCCCATTTTACAAGTATCTTTTATGCATATCCCTTTCCATTTTAGCTCAGATTGATTAACCTTATAACTGCATCATAGACTGTGTTTCAGCCAAGCAGAAAATCACAGCTTTACCCAACTCCATCATGTGTGAAGAGTTTTTCTTTTCAAAACTCTGCCGTTACTGTGGTTTAAAACAGGTCACTCGCTGCTTAACTAAAAAGAAGCTAGACATTTAACAAACTATCTCTGAAACATAATGAGAGGTTTGTAGTTATCTTATACGATGTCATCCAAAGAACAAGTAGCACCAGTCTGTAGTACTCCGATTAATGGTATTTTTCTCTGAAATCAGCTCAATTTAGGAGACAGCTTGAAATTGTTTTTTGTTTTTTTATTTTGTTTCTCTATGCAGGGCAAATGGTGCTAAATTTGGAATGTCATATTACGATGTTTTCATCTGCTTCCAAGGCATGTTGAGCAAAGTAGCCAGACAAATCTTAGCACCTTATTATTGTTTTATGTAGGAAAATAAAAAATTCACAAGAGGAATTTTCAGTGCTCTTTGGCACGTGCTGTGCCTGGTGGGTGGAGGGCAGGTCATCAAGACTTCCCAGGCAGTGTGATAGATGTCTGCATTGAAACCCTGGGTTTTTCAAGTTAGCTTTTAGATTAAGAGTGAGTGCATTGTAGAAAATCCTTAACACCCTAATGTTCTTTTTCATAATGTCACCTCTCTTAGGAATCTACTGAAACTAGTTCAATGAAATTTTTCTCCAACCACCCACTTTCACATATTCACATCTTTACTGTGTTGTAAAATTATGGTGGTAAACCAATTTGTTAAAGCTTTTGGGCAGAAGTTAGAGGAATCGGTTGATTTCTATGGAGATTCTGTCCTAAGAGCTTTTTAAACATGGATGTTTGGCAGGAGTGTAGCCCAGACCTGCAGCAACTTGAACAGAGCGTACTTGATGGTGAAAGGGAGAGGAAGAAGTATGTGCTCTCTCCCAGGCCCCCAAAGCCAGAGTGGAGTGAAGATGGGACGCCAAATAAATCTGCCAGTGATTACGCTAAAGGAAATTATGATCTTGTTATAGAAACCATTAAAGGAAAACCAGAGTTGGTATGTAAATATTGTTGCATCATTATACCACTGAAAAAAACAACCTAGTGCAACATTAGTATGTTATGCAATTAACAAAATGAAAAATGAGCTGCTTGAATTTAAAGCTTTTAATGTTTTTCAAACAGATAATAAGCATTTTCAACACCACTGTAAAGCATAATAGAGAAGGTCTCCCTCAAAGAGTAACATATTTCATCAATACTTACTATGCATTAAGGAGCTGATATACATTTACATGTCTCTATTTGTCCTTTTCTAACTCATCAAATAGCAGTCACATATAAACTAAGCAGGGTGAAGATAGAAGGCTTGCGAGAAGATCAGGAAGTGATTTTGGTAAGTTTTTAGAGATTGTTGGCCTACATGTGTTCTACTGATTGTTTTTTTTTTTTTTTTTTTCAAAATCAGAGAAGTGGCTAGGCTAGCCAATTTTCTGTAGGCAAGAGCCCCATTATGAAGTGCTGTATAAAATATTTTAAATGTAGTGTTATAAAAATATTAATGTAATTCTTCAGAGCCTTAGAATTATAAGATATAATTAAAACTTAAATCTGTTATTCAGTATTCTTATTGACTCCTAAAAACCAGCAATGAATTTGTATATTCACTTACTCGGGTAGAACCCAAAAAATCCTTCAGCAGAATACTTCAGTTGAAGACAGGAAAATAAGAGCTTCTTGAAAATATGCCATAACACATTCTCATCCACTATAGTATGCAGATATTGTGCAAATAATATAATATACGAATTATAACCATACTAATCATTTTACTATGCTACTATTTATAGTTGAACAAAAAAATCACAATTATTTACTGTTTGAAAGTCAAAGAATTGCTCAATCAAAAACAATTTTATAAAAATGAACTTACATTGCCAAATGAAGCTATTTTACTTTGCAGATGATGAGTGATTTCAGTATCAAATTCAGAATAGTAAGGAAAAATTCATGTGGGGACAATGCAACTTCCACAATTTCTAAATGGATATAATTTACTGTAGGCACTAGAAACTTAATATGTTCTCTAAAGATTTCTTTAATTTAGTTGTTGCTAATTTATTCACACTAATACAGAAAAAAATACTGCAAAATTTTTCATAACAAAAAAACTGTGCATATCTCTGTGTTTTAGCTGGCATGTGGTTCTACACAGATGGTTTGGGGCTTTCTTTGCTGCAAAACAGATGGGCTCACACTGTCCCTTACCAATCAAAAGAGAACTTGAAAATATAGGAATATCTTTACCTACATTGCGTCCTTTAATTCAAGAAATTAAAATGCCTAAAAGTATAAATAACTGCCTATGGAAAATAATTTTTGAAATGGGATGTCATATGTTGAAATTATACAGTAACCCAGTTCATGTTTAATGCAAAAAATATAAAAAGTTTGGCTTGTACTTGATACTGTTTGTAACATATAACTATTAACTGAAGAAATTTACAACTACGGAATGACTGTTATCATGTGTTCACCTTGCCTAAAAAACACTGCTGTTTTAAAACTTGCAGTGTAGTTCAGCATATTTCAATTCAAAGTGATCATTCCAGGCAGTAACATTCATTAAACCAAGTTAGCAAACATATATGGGTTGGTACACTTATAACTGACATACATTTGCAACCAAAATTAAGGTAAAAACAAAGCTCTGAATTAATCTGAGTGCTTTAAGTATTACTTTAATTATTCCCAAGAGAAATTATAAAGTCTTTTTTACATTGAATTCGAATTGTGTCCTGCCTTCATTTTTAAGATTTCTGTTGAAATGTGAAAGTATTAAATTCGGGACTATTAAAAGCACTGTCCTTGTTTTATATAGACCAGTAAATTGTACAAAGTAATATGGTGGCATACCCTCGTATCATCACCACCACCATTGGACGTTCAGAAGCTTAGAATATAGTGCTGGTTATAGGGAGAGTTCTTACTGCTTTTATCTCAAATATATAAATAAAATTGTCAACATGTGATGCTGTAACCAATTTTTGATATTTTGTAAATATACATTCCAACAGTGAGTAACTTTGCCGAGCATAGTCATGGCTAACAGCCTTTAGAGGCTGGTGTTTTGCTTTGTGGCGTTATCCGTAAAGTCCAGTTTAGCTGCCCCGTCTACCTTTATTTACCTAGGATAAGAAGTTTCAGAGCACTGTGTACCCTGTATTTTACTTCTTTCTGAAACTATGTATTTATATATTGTACAACCTGTTCCAAGAAAGGAAAAGTGATGAATCTCTAATGCTTAACTATAAGAAAAAAATCTAGAGTCACTTACTATATATCTATAACTCTGTATCATCTGTATCTATATTTATATAAACACATACATATACATGCAGAGATTTACATGTATATTAGCAACTATACATATAACTATATATAACTGTATCTCTCTCTCTCGATATATATGTGTGTGTGTGAGTGTGTATATATATATACACACACACACATATATATGTTTATATAGATCTTTATTCCTTGAAATATTTTACTGAGGAATACAGAAAGACTTTCTCTCTACATATAAGTAGCATATCTTAAATTGGTTTCTTTTTTTAATGCTCAGATTCTTAAAAGAAACGGAGTATTTTTTCTTTTGTCTGTGTGATGGAAAATAACAGCTTTGCTTGTATTTTTTCAATTACATGAAAACCAGTATCTTTCATAGATCTGTGATGAAAGGTTTTTCCAGGCTGGTAAATGTAAATAAAACTGTAAAATAAATATATTTAAGAAAAGAAACTCTTCTCAAGCACTCCTAAATACTTTGGCAGCATCTACGTAAACAAACAATTGATACAGTAATTACAAATATTTTTTTATCCATTCTGTAAAGCCAGTTTCTAAAGATGTCTTTGAGCCTAAAGCTAGATCAAATTACTGTAGTTGAAGGAAGTAACACTGCAGTCTTAAAAATGTCCCATACTTCAGCCTTATGATAATTCAAAATCCTTTTTTTTTTTAAACATTAGTAAACTTTGCTGGAATAGCTTTCCAATGAAGTAAGAGTTCAAAGTTCTTGGACTTAATGTTCAGTCAATAGACATTAAACCCACGAGAGAAGCAAAAAACATAATCAGCAAAATATAAGCTTTGCAGCATTTTTAATAAAAATACCTGAATTACTGGGAATATTCTGACTACTGAGGGGAACTAATATAGCCTAGCCCAAGATATAAAAAAAGAAAAAAAGCAGAGAATGAGGCTGAGCATTTATGGATTCTTTTAAATCCATTGAGATAGAGGATACATTTGCACAACGCCATAGTGTTGGAAAATTTAGATTGTACCATCAGCCAATTATTGCTTTATATGGCTCTTTAGTAACCATCTCTAAATTGGTCTGATGTACCCTAAACATAAGAAATATTCATGTATATTTCATAGAAAGTTAGAATACTACAAAACTTGTCAATTTTTAAAATAGTCTTCTGCCGGTTGTGTCTGAAGTTCAATTTTGCCAAGCCACATTGACCTGAACGGAAGCTTAAAATCCTTTATTTGACTTTTGTCAAAACTCAGCTATAACATGGTATTAGGTTTCTCAAAAACAAATATTTGTTATATTAGGAAGCAAAAGTTAGCAACTCCTACTCAGTTTTCTTCAACTATTAATATTTTTTAGAAGTATGAAAATACGAAAGAAGGCATTACTGTTATTTGTCCTGTTATTGTTTCCAATTATTTGCAGCCTTCCCCTGTGACAGAATTATGTTATTCACTGCACAACTGACACCAGGTTTGGTCACAGGACTTTCTTTTCCAGTGGCCTCTTAACCAAAGTGATTTACGTCATATCCAAGCAGAAGCTTTCAAAACTATTGTATGATTCTGCCATTACTCTTTCCCCAGTGCAGTGGATGAGAGTTGCTCTTTCCCCTGCGAATCCCAGAATGAAAAAGGCAGGGGGACAGAGTCATAGGTGTTTTCCAACCGATTTACAACACAAGGAAGAAATGAACCTTGTTTTTGTGAGCCCCTGAGATTTAGAATTTATCTGTTACTACAGTAAAACTTACAATAAGCTAACTTATAAGGAAATTTCCAAAAGATATTGCATCATTTCACTTTTATTACATAAAAGGCACTCTGCTTGCAACGTGGAGGACTGATAGTCAAGGACAAGTCTGGGATCAAGAATGTTAGTGAGAGGATGCCAAGAAGAATGAACTTCCATACCTGCTACCGAGTAACTGATAGTTGTGTGGGAGAAAAAAAGTGTGAATTGTTTCCAAGCTGATGTACAGCTCTGAGTAGTGGGAGTTGGGGGATCATGTAAGGCTGTGTGGAGGAGATGAGTATAAGAAAGAAGAAAAGGTAAAGCGGAAGTATAGTTAGTGATATTGTAGTAATGTTGTATAGTGATAGATTGGCAGTTACACTTTTTAGTGAGCATAATGTATAGACTTACAGAATCACTATGTTGTACACCTGAATCTAAAATAACACTGTGTATCAATTCTACATCAGTAAAAAAATGTAATTGTATACTAAGCAAAAAGAAAAAAGGATACAGTAAAAACAAGGGGTCAAATATATGATCAATTATATGCAGTCTGAATATCAAAAGCATATTTAGATGAATTATTTTAGAACATTATAAAACTTCTTAGTCTCTTCCTCTTAGAAGTATCACAAAATTGCTCTGCAATCATAAGTAATTCTCTTTCAAGTCTTCAGAATGCCAAAATGATGTATAGTTTCTATCAGCCAAACTGAGAAGTTTTGAAAAATAAGTATGTGAAGTAGCACTTGTAAATTATGAGATAATTTAAAAAAAAAAAAGGTAAATCAAATATTGAGTGAAACCTGGTCAGGAATGATTGTGAACAATCACTAATTGTTTCCTGACTGGTCTGACAGATCACTGAATTATCTGAATTTAGTTCTTTGTTTTCTTTATGATTAAAGATGCAGTTTTATTGGTGTTTCCTGGACTGCACATGCTATACCTCTGTTCTTAAAATTTACTTTTTAATATTTATTTTTTGATTTATTTTCAAGTGCCTTAAATAGTCTATATAGAGAATTTGGAAAATGTAGACAAGTCCCATTACCCCCTTGAACTCCTTCACTAGAAAACCAAAAATAAAACTCTAAAAATTACTGCTCAGTGGTAACTTTAAACACGATTTTAAAAAATACATACATTTTAGATAAAATGTTTATCATATAAAATCATACAATACTATTATTTTATAACCGGATTTTTCTACTATGTCACTAAGAGTTTCCATATCATTACATTTTAATCATTTTACATTGCTGCATAGAATTCCATTTACAGACTTTGTTCATTTAACCTCATTTTACAGTCTTTGTATATCTAAGTTGTTTTCCCCATCACACCTACACAATTTTTTTTTTCTATTCTAAACAGCACAGTACACACCTATGCTTAGAGATGTGTCTTTGAAAGCATTTAAGGTATTTTTTTCAAATATACTACTTACCAGCAAGATTTGACAATATCTATTTTTTTCACTCAATAGTCTTGTACATACCCCCTGTTTTCCTAGCAAAAAAGTTCTTAAGCTATAAACTTTGGACTTCATATGCTAGTGAAAAAATGTTGTATTAGCCCATCCGATGGTTTTTGTTTCTTTATTCCTGAAAGCTATTCTGTTGCCTTATGTACTTTTCCCCAGTAACCTAAGAGCTGAGGTTGTCTGTAGAACAAATCAAGAAAACACAGTTATATCCTGTTGCCTTATGCATAGATATACACATCCTGGCAGCCATGTGCCAGATATCAGTCTAACCTTTTGCCCCAATACTATGATTTCTGTGTCAGTGAAGCCATTTGCTTTGAGACAATTATTTACTTCTACCTGGTAGGGCTCAGGAGTGGCCATGTAACTTCCAGGCAGATAAACTTTAAAAGCCAGTATATGATTGTCTGTGTCTTTTTTTTTTTTTTTTCCTCCTTTCTCATGAGACCAGGTTATGGCTCCTGTTATGCACATTTGGAAGAGAGCCACAGCTGCAATGGATGGAAAGCATGAATGGGAAATAACCCTCTGTTGCTATAAGGAACTGAAATTCTGGGTTCATTTGTTATGACACATGGCTTATTTTTCTGACTAATCCACCTGGAGAACAGCCTTGAATTCATAGGGATAAGATCCTGAGAGGCAGTCTAGAGTACTGGAGGAAGCCAGTCTTGACAGTCTGACAAACTACTTTGGCTTCTTCTGAACCAAGTAATATTGAGAGCATTGTATAACTTTAACAAGTTTTCTCATACTCATAGGAAAATGGAGATAGTAATACCTACTCTCAAATAGTTGTCATGAATATTTTTTTGTTCTTTTTTTTTGTTTTTACTCTTCTAAGTACTTTAATACTTTTAAATTGAAGTTTAATTGATACACAGTGTTAACATTAGTTTCAGATGTACACCATAATGATTTGACAAGTCTATACATTACCCTCTGATCACAAGTGTAGCTACTATCTATTTCCATGCAAGGCTATTATAATACTCTTGACTATATTCTTTATCCTATATATTTTATCCCTGTGACTTATTAATTCCATAACTGGAAGCCTGTATCTCTCACTCCCCTTCACCCATTTTGCCTATCCCCTACTCACCTCCCTTCTGGCAACCATCACTTAGTTCATTCTCTGTATTTAGGGTTTGTTTTAGCTTTTTGTTTGTTCTTTTGTTTTGTTTTGATTTCACATATAAGTGAAGTCATATGGTATTTGTCTTACTCTGTCTCACATATTTCACTTATCATACTATTCTCTAGGTCCATCCATGTTGTCTCAGATGGCAAGATATCATTCTTTTTTATGGCTGAGTATTATATATACATCCCACATCTTCTTTATCCATTCATGTATATGGGTAGAGGACCCAATGGACACTTGGGTTGCTTCTATATGCTGGCTCTTGCAAATAATGCTGCAATAGACAAAAGGATGCGTATATCTTTTTAAATCAGTGTTTTCAGATTTGGGGGGGTAAATACCCAGTATTGGGATTACTGGATTGTACAGTATTTCTTTCTTTCTTTCTTTCTTTTTTTTTAAAGATTTATTTATTTCAGAGTCGGGGGAGAGATGGGGGCGAGCAGAGGCAGAGGGAGAGAGAAACTCAAGCAGACTCCATTTAGAGTGCAGAGCCGGACATGCAGCTCATGATCATGACCCATGAGATCACAGCTTAAGCTGAAACCAAGTCAGATGCTTAACTGACTTTGCCATCCAGGCACACTCTGGTATTTCTATTTTTAATATTTTGAGGAACGTCCATACTATTTTCCACAGGGGCTGTATCAATTTACATTTGTACCAGTAGTTCATGAGGATTTCCTTTTCTCCACATCCTAACCAGCATTTGTTATTTGTCTTTTTGATTCCAGCCATTCTTACAGTTGTGAATTGATGTTTCATTGTGGTTTTGATTTGTATTCCCCTGATGATGAATGATTATGAGCACCTTTTCATGAGTCTCTTGGTCATCTGGATGTTTTTGGAAAAATGTCTGTCCAGGTCCTCTGTCCATTTTTTATTGGGTTGTTTGGGGATTCATTGATTTATTTTTTTTGGTTTTGAATTATTTAAGTTCTTTATATATTTTGATATTAGCCCTTTATTTAATATATCATTTGCAAATATCTTCTCCCATTCAGTAGATTGTCTTTTTGTTTTGTTGGTGGTTTCCTTCACTGTGCAGAAGCTTTTTATTTTGGTATAGTCCTTGGTTTATTTTTGCTTTGTTTCCCTTGCCCAAGGAGACACAGCTAGAAAATTGTTGCTAAGGCCCATGTCAAAAATATTCTGTGTTTTCTTCCAGGAGTTTTATGGTTTCAGGTCTCACATTAGGTCTTTAATCCATTTTGAATTTATTTTTGTGTATGGTGAAAGGAAGGGGTCCAGTTTCATTCTTTTGCATGTAACTGTCCGTTTTCATAGCACCATTTATTAAAAACACCATCTTTTCCCCACTGTATATTTTTGCTCCCTTTGTTGTAGATTAATTGACCATGTAAGTGTGGGTTCATTTCTGGGCTCCCTATTCTGTTTCATTGATCTGTTTGTCTATTTTTGTGCCAGTACCATACTTCTTTAATTACTTCAGATGTAGTGTATCTTGATATCTGGGGTTGTAATACCTCTAGCTTTGTTCCTTTTCAAGATTGCTTTGGGTCTTTTATGGTTCCATAAAAATTTTAGGATTATTTGTCCTAGTTCTATGAAAAATTCTGTTGGTATTTTGGCAGGGATGACACTGAATCTGTAAATTGCTTTGAGTAAAATAGACATTTTAGTAAAATCAATTCTTCCAATTCATGATCATGGAATATCTTTCAATTTTTTTCACGCCATCTTTAGTTTCTTTCATCAATGTTTTGTAGTTTTCGGAGTGCAGTCCTTCACCTCTTTGGTTAAATTTATTCCTAGGTATCTCATTCTTGGTGTGATTGTAAATGGAATTGCTTTCTTAATTTCTCTTTTCGCTACCTTATTATTAGTGTATAGCAATGCAACAGATTTCATTAATTTTATATCTTGCAACTTTACTGAATTCATTTATTATTTCTAATAGTCATTATGAAGATAGATTGAAATATCATACATAGTGTTAAATTCATACTATGTAGAAAAATTACTATATAAATATATATCAGCTATAATTTTTAAGTACTATAGTATTAGTATTTTTAGTCAGTTAAGAACTTGAATTTTAAGTAAAAAAAACCCAAAACCTGAATTGAAATCTTAATTGTTCCACTTACAGTCTGTGCAAATTTGGATACGTGAGTTCCCTTTGCCTGTTTATTCACCTAGGAAATGAGAAAGAGAATGTCTAGCATTGTATCTTTGGGGTAATGAAATGTTTGAGTATATAAGGAGCTCAATGTATGGCACATTGGAAATACCCAATAGATGGTAGCTGCTATCATGATTAAAAATCCATAGTGGCTCCCACTTAGAACACCCTAGATGATAGAAAAGAATATCAGTGACCATATTTGATCTGCTCTGTGTACTAGATTCTAAATTTGTTTCCTTCAAATCTGCTGCTACTCTTCTAAGTCAACTTGATGGATTTAGGGATTGTATGCACAAATTTCACATAGCATGGACACAGAAACTCCCTTTGATCTGACCAAAGATCTTTTTGGAAAACTAACCCATGCTGAACTACGTAAAAATATGCCTCATACAAAATTGAATTGTCCATCTGGCCTAGTCAAAGAGGATTTCAAATATACTTTGAGATCAAAAGATCAGACAAGGAATGGAATTACCTGAATTATAGTCTTGATATATGATAAACAGACTCTGTTAATGTGGGTATGGGTTTTCAAGAGCATGATTCCTCATTGATATGTTTACTTTGTATTGGCCAATGATGGAAGAAAGAGACATTGTATATTTGATTCTCAAATCCCTGAAGTATTAAACAGGTAAGTGTTTTCAATCATATTACTTTAGCATAGTCTTTTCTTTAAATGCAGAACTGGATTAAAAATTGTCCAGTACAAGTAACCTTTGAATGTGCCAATAGCTAGGACTCTATCTTAATGGCTCCATGGTTTTTGAGGTTCTAAAGTAAACTTGGAGCAAATGACAGTATCAGTCATCATCAGCAACAACCAAATAATCCCATCTGCCAGCCTCATGCCTAGGTCTTCTTTGTCATAGTGAATATTGTCCTTAGTGTGTGAAAGTGGGAGAAAACAATTACTTCCAACTGTATTAATTTATTTAAATCTTTTATTTCTCTTTTCCATAGCGTAGAATATCTGTTCATTTTGTTCATTTGTGTTAATTGTGTTTTTATAAAAGTTCCCAACTTAATTGCAGAGAATTGCTTTCACAGAAATAGACTCCAACTTAAATATAGAATATTCAAAATATAATTTAAGTAAATATAATTTATTTTAAGTAAATTAATAAATATGAATTAAGTAAATAGAATATAAATTATAATTTAAATAAAATGTAAGTATAATTCATACAAAAGTAATAGATATTCATAAAAACATTAGAAATTGATAGAATATAGTTTAGCTTCTGTCTTTTAATACTGTTAGACAACAGGATTCTATTTTCATGACTTCAAAGTCAAGATGAATATGGGAAAAAAATCTAGCCTACTACTTGTGTTTGCAAACATCCAAATATTTGTTTTTATGTAACTACTGCATTCTCAGAGTTTTTTTCCATGTCAGTCATATTGGTAAAGAACATGAGACCTTGCATTTCTGTTTTAAATTGTAAGGATAAGTAGAAATCAGGGGAAGCACTACAGACATTCCAATACCATTGAGCAAGGAAAAGCTTGCAAACATGGTAATTTTATTGGGCTGACAAATAACAGAGCTGCCTTAAAATGACTCAGATTTTCCATGCAGGCAAGGGGCATTACCTCAGAATGTCTTCCTATTGTGGGGAAACACAGTGGTATCAGCAATAGAGCAGCAAATATTTACTGCCTTAAGGTACCAGCAGGTGAAAGGTGAAGTAGCCAATACAAAAACTTAAAAAGATGGTTAGGGAGTGAGAAGAGCATAAATGACATTATGAAAGCCCCAAAGAATAGTGACATTTATGAGGACTTGCTAAGAATACAGTGCAGAGGGAGTCAAGCTAGGGGTTGTGAATGACCCTGGTACACAATGAACTCAGAAAAGCCATGATAGGAAGTTTAAGGAAGGATGGTGGAGGGCTTTGAACATCAAGCCAAAGAGTCTGGATTTTGTTCTGGAGACACTGGGAACCCACAAACAGTTTGTAAGCAGGGGCTGACATAATAGTTTGTGCCATGGGAAGATTGATTACCTGCGGCAATGTGAAAAGGGGAAGTGTATGCAGAAGGTTTCCTGGTTTTCAGATGACAAGGTGCCATCAAGATACAAAGGGCCTTTTTTTTTTTTTAGTTGCCTTAGCAGAAATCTTACATTTCCAATTCTTTTTTCTTTTAAGCTTTAAAATCTGTACATGTGGCAAAATTACAGTCTTTAGCCTTAAATTAAGATTTTTAATTTTGTAACAAAAACTGGGGTCTGAACTACAAATCTTTCCTTTTTATCTTACTATTTTTTCCCCTGCAGTTAGTAACATTCAACAAAAGCATGAGTTGTAGAATGACATAAAGCTCACAAGAGAAGAAAATACTGTGGTCTAGAAAGCCTTACTCAGTCTCTGCTCTACTATGTAAGAAAACTAACAAACAAACAACAACAACAGCAAAACAAACAAAACCCCAGAATACTTTATCATGCAATCCCATAGTTGCTTTACTAGTAATTATGAGAGGTCTGTAAACTCACAATTATATAACTATGGAAACACTATATTATTTTCTTTCTGAGGAAGACATATTTTGCTATTTCTCTTAAAAATTGACAGTGATACTCGTTCATGTCTTCCTGTGCTGTACACATTATTAGCTATAAGCAATTAATGGAACCCAAATGAACCATGGGCATATTTTACGGAACTGCCCTCTACATAATTTTGACACTTTTAAATTTAACAAATGTTGGCTGAACAGTAGATACATGATATAATTTTCACCCCCTCTAAATAGCATCAAGAAAAGCAGAAGCATTCTGAATTTTTACGTAGATAACTACAATTACTGTAATCTTTTCTATATCATCTCTCAGAATATACTTAAATTATAGATGTCATAGAGGGATATCAAAGATACACAATTTCAAATACAATTAAGGCAGGTGTCATTTCTTTCTATTTGTAACTTACTTTTCACAAAACCCCACAAAGAAATATTTTGTCAACTAATAATTTAATAAATTTGACTTGTGATTTGAAGTGTTAAAACAAAGGATTTTTTTCAGTACAAGTCATAGAAGAGGGTTTTCGGCTGTACTGTTTCAGAACTCTTTTTCAGTAAAGAAATCTTATCTAATCCTGTTTCATCCTTTAAAACTGCCTACATGCTAATCTCTAGGGACAAATTTAATACTTTGCAACAAAGAGAATATATCCCTTTTCAGTTTGAATAGAGGAATTGTTAGGACACCAGTGAGGTATGAATAACATTATAATGCTGCCATTTACTTGGCAAAAGAAAAAGAAAGTCTCTTGTTGCAACCAAAGAAGAAGGCCTCCTTCTTTGGGTTAAATTTTTTGACCCCTGGTATATCCCCAGACACCTATGTTACTATGCTATTTGGGTCTTCTACCTCTTGCGAAGTAAACACTGAGCAAATCTAAGTAAACAGTTTGTTTTAGTTGAAGATAGAAAGACTCCATTTAATTGAGTTTTGATGATAGATGTGCTCCAAATGGTGCAAACAACTTTGACATGGTAAAATAATATTGTCTTATGGCATGTGTAACACTACATAAAGAATCTTAGCTTAGCACTTTCTGAGTTTACAACATTTAAGTGAGAAAATGACAAAAGAAAGCCAAACTGTCAGAAACAGAAAAACCTTGAACAATCCTAAAATACAGAGTATAATTCTCTTCTTTATTCATTTGATTTTGGGAATAATCTTTGCAACAGAAGGAACGGAATGAGAAAACAGCTGAACTTTGTACTTGTGAAACTTTATTTTTCTGTAGTCCACTGCATCTAGCTGAAAATAACACCCCAGCTAACACTTGAGCATTGATTATATGATATGGTTGTGGGTGAGTAGTCGAGGCAAATCAACATGTCAAGGAAGGTAAATTCGGAGACAAATCTTATGCTTCTATTTTGTTTACTACTATTTATGGATTAGGTTATATATAAAGTATATTGTTATTAAAATCATACATAGGATTTAAAAATCAAAATCTTATGTCTCGAGTTGCTATATAAAATGCTCATTTGCATTTTTATTAGAAACCAACTTACTGTGAAGTGGCAAAATGCAGGATTAGATTGTTATTAAACTCAAAAGACTTTTTTTTTTAGATTTTATTTATTTATCTGTCAGAGAGAGAGAGAGAGAGAGAGAGCACAGGCAGGCAGAGGCAGAGGGAGAAACAGGCTGCCTGCTGAACAAGGAGCCCAATGTGGAACTCCATCCCAGGACGCTGGGATCATGACCCCAGCCAAAGGCAGCCACTTAACCGACTGAGCCACCCAGGCATCCCAAAGACTAGCATTTTTATTCTCTTACCTTGGCAGTAGAGGTAATCCTTTCACCACCTTTTGAGAAGTATTTTATATAGTCTTACTAAATGTCAATTATATATCTATATCCATATATAGATAGATAGATATAGATATCTTCTTCATATATTCCTTAGAAACAAACTTTTTTGGCATTCAGAAGAGTTACTTGATTTGATCTCAGTCACATAATATAGCTAATGTCATTTACTATGTGTTTTCATATGTGTACTACTTTGTCTTTATGGGACCCCCATGGCCCCGTGTAAGTGCTGGATAACAGTATCCTGTGGGAACAGATGTGGAATTTCAGGCAATTTCAGAATCAGGAAAAGTTAAGAAAAGTAGACATTGGGAAAAGTGATTTGGGATAATTATAAGCTATCATTCAGTATTTTCTGGATGTTCTCAAATTTATACTACCAGTACTAAAGTCCAAGTGTTTCTGAGTCCCCATCCAAGGAAATTAGAAAAGCAAATATGTCACCTATCCAATACTTGCAATATATGTTATAAACTTTGGAGCCACTGTTTCTCATCAAGAATATTCTTAATTTTCTGTATTTTTTAACTTTCCTTTTACAACTGATTTTTGGTTTTATGTGTCTAAATATTCTCACATCTTCTATCTTAAAAAGTAAAGTCTCCTGAACAGATACTTCACAAAGAATATACAAATAATTGAAAACCCATGAAAAATTCTTAACTTTATAAGACCTCAGATAAAAGCTCACTCTAGAATTACTGAAATTTAAAGAGACTGAAAGTATCACCTGCTAGAAAGAATGTGGAAAAACTGAAACTTTCAAAAACCACTAGTGGGAAACTAGAATGACACAAGCGCTTTGAAAAAAAGTTTTAAATTTTCTTATAAAGTGAAATATACACCAGCCCATATGACCCAGTAGTCCTAGAAAACTGAAGAGATATGTCTATAAAAAGACTTGTTCAGAAATGATAAAATGTTCATCAGCAGATGAGTAGGTAGACGATCCGTATCAGTCCAGTGGAATACTGCTCAGCAACAGAAAGCAAAGAACTGATGATAAACAAGAATATTATGTTGAATGTAAGAAGGCAGACCAAAAAGAGAACCTATACTGTATGCTTCCATTGATATAAAGTTCTAGAATGAGCAAAACTAAGACATGGGGACAGAAATTAGAATAGTGATTTTCGTGGAGGATTGATCTGAAAGAGACATAGGGAATTTTCTGGGGTGATGGAAATGTTCTACATACCATGAGTGAGGTGGTAGTTACATGGGTGTATAGTTTTTCAAAACTGTTTGAAAATTTGTGTGTTTTCTGGTAGATAAATTATAACTCAGAAAATGGCAATTAAGATCCTGTTTGATTCCATATTGGACATCTGATAAAACCCAACTCTTTAATAGCCAAACTTTTAGAACATGTTATTTCCAGTTGTATTCTCCACTTCATTAACTTCTGCTCAGCGTTAAAATCAATCATTGACTATAGTAAGGTTCTGTCCCCATATGCTGTTCCTCCCATAAGGTCTCTTACCCATATGGTATTCCTCCTATCCAAAATTCTCTTTCCCTGGATTTGGGCTGTCTATTGCCTACTCATTCTTTAGGTGTCAGCCTAAATATCACTATCTCCTAACTCTCTAGACTGTGTTTTGTGCTGTAGTTATGTTTTCCCATAATATTATCTACTTTTGTAAGATAGCATTTAATTATCTCTTCATATAATTACTTGTTTCACTTACCTCTCTTTACCCTGGGACATATGCTCTGGACATGGATGTTCATTTTATTCACTCCTGTGAAGTGTTTAGTACATAGTGTCTGAAAAACTATTTGTCAAATGAATGAATGAATGAATGAATGAATGAATCAGGAAATAGACTTCTTAGCTTTCACATATCTGTTCTGTCACTCCTCCTTTGATTTCTTACAAATTCTCTTTCCATAATGCTTATTTGAGCCCTCAGCTTCTCTTCCCTAGCTCTTTGTAATAAAATCCTAATGTATCTCTCTGCCTTTGGTCTCTTTCTAATCCAGCATTGACATTGCTAAGAGAAACATTCCACTAAAAATGCCCTTAAAAAGCCAGCCATTTTCTCTTTCATCAAAATACTTAATTATTAAACAAATTAAAAACTGCTGACATCATTTCTTCAGGATCAGTCCTTTTATTTCCATGTCAGAGTCTCTTGGACATCCATTTTTTCTGTCCACTTCTACCTTTTCTTCACCCTTTGCCACCCTCTTAACTGGTCTCTGATTCCAGTGCCTTTCCATTCAACTGTCTTCCACATACTCATCAATGTTATTGCCTTTTAAATATTATCGTATTTCTTTTCAATTGAAAAACTATTATTGGCCTGCTGTTGTCTATAAGATAACATTTGTAATTTCTTACCTGGGCACGCAGGACTCTCTGCAATGCAGTTCTTAAAAATTATTTGCACATGCTGTTTCTTATTTTACTGGAAGGTCCATTTCTCCATTCTTCACCTTGAAATACTCAGTGAAATATCACACCATTAGTGGTCTAATCCAAGCACCCAGAAATGGCCAATTTTCCTGCTTGTTGTCTGTGCTACCCCATGGTTAGTTCGTATTTCTGCAATAATACTTCCATACCATACAATGACTTTTTTCTCTTTTCATGTTTGTTTTACCTTGTAAAGACTATGGATCCTTGAGGATAACAACAATCTATTATTTTACTTTTATTCCCTGTATTTAGGGGTAGAAAGATGATCAATAAATATCTCTCCAATTAATGCACTAATGAATGATGGATCCATACCATTTCTCAATGCATTTGGCATTTTCACATGCTGTGTTTTTGCTTCTGTGGTTTGTTCAGCCTGGATTGCTCCCCTTCCAGTTCTGTGATTAGTGAAAACCTATACCTCTTAAAGTTCTGATTCAATTGATTCCTTTTATGTGACACTCTACTTTCTTGAGTAAGAATTAATTATACCTCCCGTTTGTTCCTTTGGTGGCTGTTGCTTGGATATCCATTATTTAACTTAATAAACATAACACTGTGAACTGCCTACATGGCAGGCACTGTAAGCTGTTGCACTTATATTAGAGAATGTGACCTGGTGGCTACTTGAGAAGTTCACCATCTAATAGAGAGAAATATTTGTAAAAATACAGATAAAATTCAGTCTTGTAAATGCTATAATCAAGGTGAGAATAAAATGCTATAAGATCAGAGAGCTTAGAGGAATTAATTTGACATGATTCATAGGCAATGATTCATAGAGTGGTTGAGATTTGAGCTGGTACTTGAAAAAGGCATAGGAGTTTGACAGGCAAATGGGTGGTTGTAAAGATATTCCAGGCAGAAGAAACAGCCTTTGTAAATGCACAGATTCATGAAAAAGAGCTCTGGCAACTGATTCACCCCCTTTTAGCCTCTGCAATGATCTCCTAAACTCCTTGTCCGTGGATATAACACTCATGAACTCCAGCTAACAAATTATTAACTCTCAACAATAGACTCTAGTCAACTTCTCCAATGGCTAAACCTTGGACTTGGTGCCACCCAGAATAGTAAACACTCTAAAATTCTTAATTCCAATACTCCCTTCTCATACTCGTAATTCTCCCACTTAATTTACCACTTTTATTTTCTGTACTTGTCATGATCTTATGACTCTTCAATTCATACTACCTCTCTTGAGGGTGTACTTTTTCTATAAGGTATGTTGAAAGAGTCGCTTTAATATTTAGAAAACATAGTAACCAAATAACTAATAATAAATACTATTTTTTAAAAAGGTTTTATTTATTTATTTGATAGACAGAGACACAGCAAGAAGGGAACACAAGCAGTGGGAGAGGGAGAAGCAGGCTTCCTGCCGAGCAGGGAGTCCGATGTAGGGCTCAGTCCCAGGAACCTGGGATCTGGACCTGAGCTGAAGGCAGATGCTTAACAACTTAGCCACCCAAGCACCTCTCATGACAAATATCGTAAAAATGTGAACATTGTAAAGTGTGGTTTTGGAGCTTTCCTTTTGCTGTGTTAGGTGCATCCAAAGGTGGCTCCAGATACAGAGCATGATATTCTATAGTAGGTACTTGAGTAGAATCCTGTATCCCTAAAAAGGTATCCCTGAAGCCTAACTAGCTGAGGAGTGACCAAAAAATAGTTGCAGAGTACAGTTAGGACTTCTTTAGGCTCCCTTTTGGGGGTCATATACTCAGACAAGAATTTCTAAATTAAGTAGAGTGTACCACATTAGATAAAAATCATACCTTATTTAAGGGGATTACTTAACTCACTTTCAATTCTACACTGCAATGTTACATGTTTAGATATATGATTTGTATATATTTCTTTAATTACCTTTAACTTTTGTGACTGTACATGAAATCAGGAAAACTACTGAAATAAAACATTAAAGATGATAGCCCCAATATTTTAAATAGTGCTTTATTCTATTACTTAATTTTTTTTCAACGAACACTCTTTTTAAAATATACATTCAGTTAGCCAACCTATAGTACATCACTAGTTTCGGATGTAGCATTCAGCAGTCCATCAGTTGCGTATAACACCCAGTGGTCATCACATTACGTGTCCTCCTTAACATCCATTGCTGAATGACCCCATCCCCCGACTCATTCATCAAAATGCTAGAGGAGAACACAGGCAGCAACCTCTTCAGCTTCAGCCACAGCAACTTCTTGCTAGACTTGTCTCCGAAGGCAGGGGAAACAAAGCAAAAATGAACTTTTGGGACTTCATCAAGATAGAAAGCTTCTGCACAGCAGAGGAGATAGTCAACAAAACTGAAAGGCAACCTACAGAATGGGAGAAGATATTTGCAAATGACGTAACAGCTAAAGAGCTAATATCCAAGATCTATAAAGAACTTATCAAACTCAATACCTCCCCCTAAAAAAATCAAGTCAAGAAATGGGCAAAAGATATGAACAGACACTTCTTCAAAGAAGACATACAAATCTTATATGCAACTAATGAATCATTAAACAGTACATCAAGAGCTAGTGATATACTGAATGTTGGCTAACTGAACTTAATTAAAAAAAAAAGGAGGACATCCAAATGGCCAACAGACACATGAAAAAGTGCTCAGCATCACTTGGCATTCAGGGAAATACAAATCAAAACCACAATGAGATACCAGCTCACACTAGAATGGCTAAAATAGTGCTTTATTTTAATACAGATTATATTTAAAATGTACTGTGTTAATATTGTTCTAAGTATTTGGCAGAGATGGTATCTTGGAGTGAATTAGGATTCAGAGTGAGGAAATCTGGATTCAGAGCCTGGATTTACAACCAACAGTTTTGGGAAAAATCCTACACATCGAATCATCCCAGCTGTGCCACTTACCACCTATGTTATCTTCAATATGTTATCCAAGCTCTGTGAGACTCAAAATTCCACATATAGAATGTAGATGATATAGAACTTATATTCAAAGGTTGTTATTGATATTAAATGAGATTGGTGTAGATATTAAATGAGATTAAATGAGTCCTAAAAATCACTCAAAGTCACTTCTGCTCTATTTTATTCATTGAAACAATTTTTCTAATCTTACACTGACTCAACTGTAAGAGGCACTATACTGCCTTTTTGATGGGGAGTGGCAAGGTTCTAGAGAACATGTAGAACTACAAATATTGCTGTGACCATTTTGGGAAAATACAATCTGCCATATTCATAAAGATTGCCAAGAAATGTAGCTACCAGAAACATATTCTTCTTGGTTTAGCTAGGGTTGCAGTATAAAGACAGTCACACTACCTTTTCCTTCTGTACTTGATTCTCTACATCATTAGTACAATCTTTATTTTCTTAAGTTTTTATTTAAATTCATTAGTTAACATACAGTGTTATATTAGTTTCAGTTGTACAGTATAGTAATTCAACACTTCCATACATCATCCAGTGCTCATCATAAGTGTACTTCTTAATTTCCATCACCTATTTAATCCCCACCCCCTGCCCATTTACCTCCTTTCTGATAACCATGTTTGTTCCCTATAGTCAAGAGTCTTTTTCTTGGTCTGTATCTGTCTCTCTTTTTTCCCCCTCTGCTCATTTGCTTTGTTTGTTAAATTCACATATGAGTGAAAATCATACGATATTTGTCTTTGACTTATTTGTTTCACTTGGCACAATACTCTCTAGCTCTCTCCATGTCATTGTAAATGGCGAGACTTCATTCTTTTTTATGGCTGAGTAATATTCCAATGTCTATATATACCACTTCTTTATCCCTTCATCAGTTGATGGTCACTTATACTTTTTCCATAATTTGGCTATTATAGATAATGCTGCTATAAACATCAGGGTGCATGTATACTTTTGACTAGTATTTTTGTATTCTTTGGGTAAATACGTAATAGTATGATTGCTAGATCACAGGGTCATTGTATTGTTAATTTTTCAAGAACTTCTGTACCATTTTCCAGAGTGGCTGCACCAGTTTTCATTCCCATCAATAGTGCAAGAGTGTTGGTTACCCTTTCTCCTCATATTCCCCAACACCTGTTGTTTTTACATTGTTGATTTTAGCCCTTCTGACAGGTGTGAGGTGATATTGTAGTTTTGATTTGCATTTCCCTGATGATCAGTGATGTTGAGCATCTTTTCGTGTCTCTCTTGGCCATCTGGATGTTGTCTTTGGAAAAATGTCTCTTCATGTGACCATTTTTTAATTGGATTATTTGTCTTTTGGATGTTGGGTTTTATGTTATTTATATATTTTGGATATTAACCCTTTATCAGATGTGTCATTTGCAAATATCTTTTCCCATTCTATAGGTTGCCTTTTAGGTTTTTTTTTTTTTAATTGTTTCCTTCACTGTGCAGAAGTTTTTTGTTTTAATGTAGTCCCAATAGTTTATCTTGATTTTGTTTCTCTCACCTGAGGAGACCCATTAAGAAAGAAGTTGCTATGGCTGATGTCAAATAAGTTACTGGCTGTGTTCTTCTCTAAGATTTTTGTGGTTTCAGTTCTCACATTTAGGTCTTTCACCCATTTTGAATTTGTTTTTGCTTATTGTGTAAGAAAGTGATTCAGTTTTATTCTTTTGCATGTTGCTGTCCAGTTTTCTCAACACCGTTTGTTGAAGAGACAGTCCTTTTCCCATTGGATATTCTTTCCTGACTTGCTGAAAATTAATTGACTTTATAGCTGTGGGTTCATTTTGGGGTTTTCTATTCTCTTTTGTTGATCTATGTGTCTTAGTATTGTGCCCATACTATGTTGTTTTGATTACTACAACTTTGTAATGTAACATGAAGTCTGGAGTTGTGATGTCTCCGGCTTTGCTTTTCTCTTTTAAGGTTGCTTTGGCTATTTGGGTTTTTTCATGGTTCCATACAAATTTTAGAATTGTTTGATATAGCTCTGTGAAGAATGCTATTGGTATTTTGATAAGGATTGCTTTAAGTGTGTAGATTGCTCTGGGTAGTGAAGACATTTTAACAATATTTGTTATTCCAATCCATGAACATGAAATGTCTTCCCATTTCTTTGTGTCATCTTCAGTCTCTTTCATCATTGTTTTATAGTTTTCAAAGTATAGGTCTTTCACCTCTTTGGTTAGGTTTATTCCTTAGTATCTTATGGTTCTTGGTGAAACTGCAAATTGGACTGATTTCTTACTCTCTCTTTCTGCTGCTTCATCTTTGGTGTATAGAAATGCAACAGATTTCTCTACATTGATTTTTTATCTTGTGACTTTAATGAGTTTGTGTGTCCTAGCAGATTTTTTGTGGGTTCTTTCAGGTTTTCAGGATCATGTCATCTAAAACAGTGAAAATTTTACTTCTTCCTTGCCAATTTAGATGCATTTTATTTCTTTTTGTTGTTTGGATGCTGTGGCTAGGATTTCCAGTCCTATGTTAAATAACAGTGGTGAGAGTGGACATCCCTGTCTTGTTCCTGACTATAGAGGAAAATTTCTCAGTTTTTCCTCGTTGAGGGTGATATTAGCTGTAGGTTTTTCATATATGGCCTTTATTGTTTTGAGGTATGTTCCTTCTAAAACTACCTTGTTGAGGGTTTTTATCATGAATGGATATTGTGCTTTGTCAAATGCTTTTTCTGCATCTATTGAAATGATCATACTGTTCTTAGCCTTTCTTTTATTGATAAAATGTATCACATGGATTGAATCACAAATATTGAACCACACTTGCAGCCCAGGAATAAATCCCACTTGATTGTGGTGAATGATTTTTTTAATGTATTGTTGGATTCAGCTTTCTAGTATTTTATTGAGAATTTTTCCATCTACGTTCATCAGGGATATTGGCTTATAGTTCTCTTTTTTAGTGGTATTTTTATCTAGTTTTGGTATGAGGGTAATGTTATTTATATATATAATAATGCTATTTATATATATTTATATATCTTGAAATGAGTTTGGAAGTTCTCCTTGCTCTTCTATTTTTCTGTAATGGTTTGAGAATTGTAGGTATTAACTTTTCTTTAAATATTTGGTAGAATTAGCCTGTGAAGCCATCTGGTCCTGGACTTTTGTCTGTTGGGAGATTTCTAATTACTGATTCAGCTTCTTTGCTGGTTATCAGTCTGTTTAAGTTTTCTATTTCTTCCTGTTTCACTTTTGGTAATTTATATGTTTCTAAGAATTAATTCATTTCTTCAGGCTGTCCAATTGTTTGGCATATAGCTTTCATAATATTCTGTTATAATTCTATTTTGTGGTGTTGGTTGTTACTTCTGTTTTCTCATTTGTGATTTTATTTACTTGGATCCTTTCTCCTTTCTCTTTGGTAAGTCTGGCTAGGGGGTTATCAATTTTATTAATTTTTTCAAAAATTAATTTCTATTAATTAATCTCTGTGAAAATTAATTTCTATTTTTTAAATTTCCCCTTCTCCTGCTGGCTTTAAGCTTCATTTGTTGTTGTTGTTGTTGCTGCTGTTGTTTTTCTAGCTCCTTTAGGTGTAAGGTTAGGTTGTTAATTTGAGAGTTTTTTTGCATCTTGAGGTAGGTCTGTATTGCTATACTTCCATCTTCTGACTGCTTTTGCTGCATCCAAAGGTTTTGGAGCATTGAATTTTCTTTCTTCATAAGATTTAATGTATTTATTTGGCAGAGAGAGAGAGTACAAACAGGGGGAGTGACAGAGGGAGAAGCAGGCTCCCGCTGAGCAAGGAGCCCAATGCAGGACCCAATCCCAGGACCCTGGGATCATGACCTGAGCTGAAGGCAGAGACAATCGACTGAGCTACCCAGGCATCCCACGAACCATTAAATTTTCATTTTCATTTGTTTCCATGTGCTTTTTTTTCTTTTTAAGATTTTATTTATTTATTTGACAGAGAGATCACAAGTAGAGAGGCAGACAGGGTGGGGGGGAAGAAGGCTCCCTGCTGAGCAGAGAGCCCAATGCGGGGCTCGATCTCAGGACCCTGAGATCATGACCTGAGGCAAAGGTAGAGCCACCCAGCCACTGAGCCACCCAGTTGCCCTGTTCCCATGTGTTTTATTTCTTCTTTGATATCCTTGTTGACCTATTCATTGTTTAGTAGCATGTTCTTTAATCTCCATGTATCTAGGTCTTTCCAGATTTTTTTCTTGTGGTTAACTTCAAGTTTCATAGTGTTGTGGTCAGAAAAGGTGCATGGTATAACTTCAATATTTTTATATTTGTTGAGGTCCGATTTGTGACCTAATATGATTTATTCTGGAGATTTTTCCAGGTACACTTTAAAAGAATGTGTATTCTGCTGTCTTAGTATGGAATGTTCTGAATATATTTGTTAAGTCCATCTGGTTTGGTGTGTCATTCAAAGGCATTGTTTCCTTGTTTATTTTCTCTTTAGATGATCTGTCTCTTGATGGATGTGGGTGTTAAAGTACCCTACTGTTACTGTGTTATTGTCAATTGTATTATCCCTTATGTATATTATTGTTTTATGTATATATTCTTCTTGGATTTCCCTCTTCATTATTATATAGTGCCTTCTTGATCTCAACTGCAATCTTTAAATTGTAATTTTTATCCTTTTCATTATCATCCTAAACCAAATAGAATAATTTAGAATTTTTCTTGTATTCAATATATTGTCTATGTAAGTAAGAAAATATATCTCTCAGTTTCATTTCCTTCCTTATTCTACTTAGATCACTTGAACCCTCTCTTTACTTTCTTGGTGATTTCAGTATCCCCAATCTCTCCCTTATTCTTTCATCTAGTATACGCAACCAATCTCCAAACCTAAATGGGTCTCACCACCTACATTTTATTTATTTGTTTTTTGTTTAATGTTTTTATTTAATTTAATTTTAAAATATTTATTTAATTTCTAGTTAGTTAACATATAGTGTAATATTGATTTCAGGAATACAGGTTAGTGGATTGTCACTTAAATATAACACCCAGTGCTCATCACAACAAGTACCCTCCTTCATCCCATCACCCATTTAACTTATCCCTCCCACCACCTTTCCCACAACCCTCAATTTCTTCTCTATAGTTGAGTCTCTTATGATTTGTTTCCCTCTCTTCCCCCACTTCCCCTATGTTCAACTGTTTTGTTTCTTAAATTCCACATATGAGTGAAATCATATGCTATTTGTCTTTCTCTGACTGACCTATTTTGCTTAGCATGATACACTCTAGCTCCATCCACTTTGTTGCAAATGGCAAGATGTCATTCTTTTGATGGCTGAATAATATTCCACTACATATAATATACACACATATAAATATATATAATATATATGTTATATATATTATTATATAGAAATATATATACCTATGTAATATATACATATATATGCATATATTAAAATCCACATAATATTCCACTATATATATATATATATATATATACATATACCACATTTTCTTCATCCATTCATCAGTCAAAGGACATTTGGTCTCTTTCTATTGTTTGGCTATTTTCTTTTTTTTTTTTTCTTTCAAATCCCACTTATTTTTACTTTTTTTTTTTTTATTTGACTTTAGTTGACATACAGTGTTACATTAGTTTCAGGTATACTACATAGTAACTCAGCTTCTCTATACATTATGCTATGCTCACTGCACGTGAAGCTACAGTCCTCCCCATACAATCCTATTGTTTTCAATGCTGCTATAAATATTGGGATGCATATGTCCCTTCAAATCTATTTTTGTATTCTTTGGTTAAATATCTAGTAGTGCAATTGCTGGGTCATAGGTAGTTCTATTTTTAACTTTCTGAGGAACCTCCATACTGTTTTCCAAAGTGGCTACACCAATTTGCATTCCCACTCAACAGTGTAAGAAGGTTCCCTTTTCTCTGCATCCTCATCAACATCTGTTGTTTCCCATGTTGTTACTTTTAGCCATTTTGACAGGTGTGAGATGATATCTCATTGTAATTTTGATTTGTAGTTCCTTGATAGTGAGTGATGTTGAGCATCTTTTTATACCACCTCATTTTAATGTTATGTTTTCTAAGAAGTTGTCCTCACTGTTTTCTTGTCTCACTACATGCTCATTTCACCCATAGAGCAACTATAATTATATATGCTAATAATGCCTATATTTGTAAATACTGCTATATTTACATAGTAAATTCTTATCCCTTCGTCCCTAAATTTCCATGTAATCTCTAGATGGAGAAGGTAACTGAGTCTCAGCTGCATGTTCCAAACTAAATGTATTCTTTCCTTTTACTAATTACTCTTTATACATCTTCCCTCACTTTTACCCATTTCTTTTAATCCAGAAATCTTGTACTTTCCCCTCTCAAGCCTACCATCTACTTTCTATTACCATGACTAATTGATTCTACTTCTTTAGTATCTTTAAATATGATGTCTATGATTCTGTCTTAGTTTAGGGCCTCATCATCTCTCAACTGGATGTCTTTATTTACTCCCATCCTTCCTCACACTTTGCTCCTGCTAATCTCTATAAAATCTAAAATTACAATCAGTTCTTTAAAAAATTATTTTTAAATTTTACAAACAATTTTACATTTTTTAAAATTTACAATCAGTTCTCATAACCTACTAAATGAAGTCCAAAGTCTTGATCATTTCTAACAAAACTCTAATTTTCTAGGCTCTACCTAATTTTCTTATCATATATATATATATATATATATATATATATATATATATATATATATATACATACATACACTTGGTGTTTGAAGAGTACCCAATGATTTTCTCTCCTGCAGAATGTGCTGATCTGAGACTTTGGGCTTTCTTTAGACAGATCCTTTCTCACCTTTTTCCAATAACCCCCAAAATATTTTTGACATATTAAAAAATATTTTATTTGTCAGAGAGAGAAAGAGCACAATCAGGGAGAGCAGCTAGCTGTGGGAGCAGACTCCCCACAGAGCAAGGAGCTCAACAGGGGACTCAATCCCAGGACTCTGAGATCATGACCTGAGCTAAAGGCAGATGCTTAACTCACTGAGCCACCCAGGAATCCCTATTTTTGACATTTCAGTAAGTACCTCTTCCAGGAAAACTTATCTAATGTTGCAAGCTTAGTTCCTTTATTTAGTGGCTCCTACAGAAACCTGCGAATGTATCTACCAATCAAAACATACTGTAATCATATTGTTGGTTTAATGGTTTGCTTTGTATAGGAATTATGTCTCATTATGATTATTTCCCTAGTGCCAATTGCAGTTTGTGTCACAGTGTATCTGCTTGATGAAAGTTTTTTAATGAGTGCATGAATACTTACCTCAAATATCCTGTCTTTTCCCCACTTTGATTGAAGCAAATCACTAAACCACTAGTGAACTTTACAGAAAATATTTCTCTAATTGTACTACTTTGCAAATTCTCTTCAAATGTTTTTGAGGGTTTACATCAATATTTATTACCATGATTGTATTGTATAATAATTAACAACAAAAATTCAGTGGCATAAAACAGTATTTGTTGCTCATACATCCAGGTTTATAGTCACATGGGTAGCTATATTCATCTTGGCCAGACTTGATTACACATCTAGTGATTGTTGGCAGTTGGTTGATCTAGAATGGTCTCAAATATTAGTATTAGGGCCTCTCAGTTCTACTGCAAGTGTTTCTGGTCTTTCTTAAGGGCTAGTCTGGGAATGCCATTTTTTTAGCACCTACAAAGGTATAAGAGAACAAACCTCATTATGAAAGCCCATTTTAAGCCTCTGCTGATGACACCTCTGCTAACATTATTTTAGCCAAGGCATGTCACATGAATGATTCCAGAGAAAGAAAATTATGCCCCCTCCATTACTGTGAAAGAGCCCTTTAAAGTTATATAACAAAGGATGTAAATAATTGGAATGTTTAAGAATTTGGATCAGTAGGGCGCCTGGGTGGCTCAGTGGGTTAAAGCCTCTGCCTTCAGCTCAGGTCATGGTCTCAGGGTCCTGGGATTGAGCTCTGCTTGGCAGGGAGCCTGCTTCTCCCTCTCTCTCTGCCTGCCTCTCTGCCTACTTGTGATCTCTGTCTGTCAAATAAATAAAAAAAATCTTAAAAAAAAAAAGAATTTGGATCAATAAATTGGTCATCAGTTAAAATGGTCTGTCACAGGACCATTCAGTCAATAAATTTGACAGTAACTATTGTTGGCACCAGTAATTGTACAAGGCATTTTAATAAAATTATATAAAGTTATTAGAGAAATATGGATTAATCCTCCCTTTCCTCTAGAACTTTGCAGTTGTATTTGAAATTTAAAGAAGAAATATATGGCCAAAAGTTACATGAATGGACTAAGAGATTTTTAATTATCAAAGAAGGAAACTGTCAGGAGCAATAAGAATCATTAAAGAAGCTTTGTGGAGGAGATTGAAGAACCAGATTTGGAAATATTGCTAAGCTTTTGAGGGTGATGAAGAAGGAATTTCATGTAGAACAATTTCCCTTCTTTCATGTTATCATTAGTTTATCACATAAATTGCTTAGTATTCTTTATCTGGAAATTTGCAGACATCATTCCTAAATTGGTCTCGATATGGTGATTGGTGCATTACAAGAGAATAACAACAGTAAATAAATTCATAATCAAATCTCCCTTGAAGACATAAGTAAACATATAAATAACTATAATAAATTAGAAGGGAACATGATGACTTTGATTTGATTGACAAAACTACCTGATGTTTTGTCTCCAGGGAGACATCATCAGGCATGGTGCAGATTTTCCACTGCAAATTAGAATTCTGTGCACGACTGTGCTCTGAAACTGAATTACCTTTGAATTTAAAAATGCTTTAGGGAACCAGGCTTGGGTTGATGACAAGGAGAGTTATTAGTTTTAACCACGAAATAGGATATTTACAAACTTTGTGGAAAGACCAAGATGAACCAAAATTAAATAGAGCTTTTAGGAACTAATACGGATAATATGGTGAAAATCTCAAATGTTCTATTAACAGTTTTATTTTGTTGTAAACTTCTGTTATTTTGTGTCTAGCTTTCTTTAACATTTCTGTTGTTATCTGGCATTTACTGACTTTATTAACATAAAATTTTCAGAGTCTTTCATAGCCATACTTTTGTAAACATAGAGGTACTTATTTCTGCCAGAAAGGCATAAAGAGAAATGAATTTTCATACCAAACTAGATATTTTTGAAACAAGCCACAGTGAACTATTTAAAACAGCATTTAATTTGTATCTCCCCACTCCACCATGCCCATCAAATATTGTACCATATTCTGATCCCCTTTTCTCTTCTCTTCTCCCTTCGGAAGCCTTTTAATAACTGGTTGAAATCATATAGAATCCAATGTTTACCTCTTCCTCTGTTCTGTTGGCACCTGAAGATGGTGCCAAAACTCCTACATCAATTTAAATGGCACACTACTTTTAGAAAGAGTAACTTTTATTCATTTATTCAGAGAAGTTATTAATGAAGCAACAATGAAGTTCATTCAGATTTTGACAAGTGTTTCTCCTGGGGGAAAGGTGATGAAACAACCTCCAAGGGCTGGTTCATTTTTAGAACTTGTTTACAAGGTTACAGCACACTCAATTTATCTGTCTAAGAATATATTGCTTAGAGAGTTGTTCCACGAGTGTTCATCTCATTTATAAACGATGATCTAGAACAGCACCTAGGGGGATCATAAAATTCTATGGATTCAGAGATGGTAGAAAGACATTGGTCAACAATCTGTAGCCTCTAGATTGTGATTCCAGTCCTGCCTCATTATAAATTTAACTTATATATCCCTTAAGTTTCCTGGGTCTGTTTTTTCCTTTAAAAAAAATGATAGTAAATAACACTCTTTTCTTTATAGGGTTGTTGTGAGAAATAAATGGGATACACAGTAGATTTAAAAATACTTTTATGGGATGCCTGGGTGGCTCAGTTCGTTGAGTAGCTGCCTTTGGCTCAGGTCGTGATCCCGGGGTCCTGGGATCCTGTCCCACATCTGGCTTCTGGCCCAGTGGGGAGCCTGCTTCTCCCTCCTACTCTGCCTGCTGTTTTCCCTGCTTGTACTCTTCTTCTCTGTTAAATGAATAAATAAAATCTTTAAAAAAAATAAAAATACTTTTCTTTATTTTAACATGTTACAGTGGGAAATTTTAACCATATCCACATGTAAAGTGAACAATATGAAAAGCCTCCTGGTATCCATCCCTAGACTCAGCTATCATTACATGACCAATTTGTGGCTTCTGTGTTCCCATCCACTTCTTTTTCTCTACAAGTATCTTTAAGAAAATTCACATTTTATTATATCATGTATAAATATGTTTGCATTTGTCTTAAAAACTAAAATCTCATTAAAAAATCACATACCATTATCACAATAAAAGTAAGAGTGATTCTTTAATACATCAACTAGTGTTTAAATTCTTCCTGTTTAATGAAGTTTTGTAACCCTTTGAATCAAGGTCCAAAAAAGTCCATTTAGTCCATTTATTGTAATTAAATGTTATTTAAACTTTGTCATTCCTCTTTTTTGTTCACCATGCCCTTTATTTGTTAGCAAAACTGAGTCATTTATCTTATAGAATTGTTTCCTTATGCAGTTAGAATGTTGTTCTGTCTTTTGTAATTTTTCTAAGTTGTGGCTGTATAGAAAGCCTTAGTAAGGCTTAAATTTTACTTTTTTCCTGTTCCCAAATTGTATACATTTAGTAAACAGTGTTCCCAAATTGTATACCTTTAGTAAACAGTGTTTTTTCCCCCTCTACAAACAATTATTGCTATAATTTCTATTGTCAAGTAGGGCAAAGTCATGATATACTAAAGATCATACATCATAATGTTCTGAAACATACCTTCCCATTTGTTTCATTTTTGACCAAGCAAGGATTATTGTTGCACTCATTGTTGCCCCCTGTTGCCCGTCAGTGGAACAAGTGTTCAGAAGTATGGTGGGTAATTACATTGTTTTCCTTCCGTCCTTGTTCCATCTTTCTTCTTTTTAATTATCTTAAAAAAGATCTTAGTTACCTTTAACCATTTGATTTGATTCATTTAATATTGCATTGCCCTATGTGCAAATTATAAACCACGATGATAAAACTAACAGTAAATCCATCATTCCATGTACTATTTGGAACATTATGAAAATGGCCTTTGTTCTCCTAGCCCATCCCATCTCCCTGCCTCTTTCTTCACATGTAAACACTATTTCCTTGATTTATAAAAACTAGCTTTATTTTAAATATATCCATCCATAAATATTATTTAGTCTTACTTTTTTGATCTTTTTAAAAATGGTACACTAATAGTTACTTAGAACTGAATGTATTTATTCAAACTGTGTTCTCAAGTTTCATCCATGTAGTTGTCTTATTTGTTTATTTTCCCTGCTGCATATAATGTCACTTACCCATTTATTTATTCATTCTCCTGTCATTGGACATTTGGGTTGTTGTTTTCAGTGTTTTACAGTTTCACATAATGTTGCTGTGGGCATTCTTATACCTGGCTCCTGGTGCATATGTTCCCAGGTGTCCCTTGGGGTTATATCTAGGAGTGGAATTGCTGTGTCATATCATGTGCACATGTTCAACTTTACCAAGTAATACAAAATGCTGCCAAAGTAGTTTATCATTTTATACTACTATTAACAGTATATAATAAGTACATACAGTAAGTATATATTTTTTAAAATTTTTTATTTCTTTTCAGCGTAACAGTATTCATTGTTTTTGCACCATACCCAGTGCTCCATGCAATCCGTGCCCTCCCTAATACCCACCACCTGGTTCCCCCAACCTCCCACCCCCCACCCCTTCAAAACCCTCAGGTTGTTTTTCAGAGTCCATAGTCTCTCATGGTTCACCTCCCCTTCCAATTTCCTGCAACTCCCTTCTCCTCTCCATCTCCCCTTGTCCTCCATGCTATTTGTTATGCTCCACAAATAAGTGAAACCATATGATAATTGACTCTCTCTGCTTAACTTATTTCACTCAGCATAATCTCTTCCAGTCCTGTCCATGTTGCTACAAAAGTAGGGTATTCATCCTTTCTGATGGAGGCATAATACTCCAGAGTGTATATAGACCACATCTTCCTTATCCATTCGTCCATTGAAGGGCATCTTGGCTCTTTCCACAGTTTGGTGACCGTGGCCATTGCTGCTATAAACATTGGGGTACAGGTGGCTCTTCTTTTCACTACATCTGTATCTTTGGGGTAAATACCTAGTAGTGCAGTTGCAGGGTCATAGGGAAGCTCTATTTTTAATTTCTTGAGGAATCTCCACACTGTTCTCCAAAGTGGCTGCACCAACTTGCATTCCCACCTACAGTGTAAGAGGGTTCCCTTTTCTTCACACCCTCTCCAATACACGTTGTTTCCTGTCTTGCTAATTTTGACCATTCTAACTGTTGTAAGGTGGTATCTCAATGTGGTTTTAATTTGAATCTCCCTGATGGCTAGTGATGATGAACATTTTTTCAGAAAGTATATTTTATTGATCAATGACATCTTCAACAGTGGGAACTACCAGAATTCATGATTTTTGAAAAACAAGTGGTTTCAAAGAATATCTCATTGTGGGGTTATTTGACATAGCACTGATTAATAATGATGTTCCCCTTTATTTTGCTGATATATGGGCAATAACATGTTTAAAAGTCTTTGAAATTGCTGCTCATACATTTTTCCTTTTTTTGGTTTCTGCTTTAGAGGAGCCAGTTACATATATTAGATACTATTTTTTGTCAATTATACATGCTATAATTATTTTCTCCCATTTTGTGGTTAATCTTTTAATGTGTTAAGAATGGCTCTCAATGAACACAAATTTAAACTGCCAATGAAATTATATATATAAGTATTATCTTTCATGATTAGGAATTTAAAAATTATTATTTTTCTTCCTATTCTGAGATCATAAAACTATTTTCTTGTATTTTTATCTTAAATTTTTAAGGTTTTGCTTTTCATATTGAAATCTTTTCTCCACTTGGAAGTGGGTTTTTGTGTATAGTGTGAAGTATGGAGTTGGGTTCCATTTTCCCCCCATATAAACAAGTTTTTGAATATCTTCTAGGGACTAGTCCTTCATATTCACAATGTTCCAACACAACCATCACTTATATTTTCCATATGTAGCCAGGAATTTGTATATGGACTTTCATCTGGTTCCACTGATTTCTTTGTCTATCACTATTCATAGTGATATTCTATTCACTATACAGTATTCTACCATTCTAAATACTTGAAATTTATAGTAATTCTTGATATTTTGGAGAAAATGTTCTCTGCATTAATCTTGTTTATGAATGTTTTGACTATACTTGGCCCTTTACTCTTCCAACAAAATTTTGATGTCAGATTCTTTAAAAAAAATCCTATTGAGATTTTTATTTTTATTTTTATTATGTTATATTAGACACCATAGAGTACATCATTAGTTTTTGATGTAGGATTTTTGTTTGAATTATATAGAATTTGTGGTTATATTTGGAGAAATTGAAATCTTCATGAAAGCATGTTTTTAAATTTGTAAACAGAGTATATCTGTTTATTAGGTCTTCATTAAGATCTTTCAATAAATTTTGTAATTATTTTCACAAATGGTTCAAATATCTTCTACTTTCTCATTAATGTATACATTTTGTTTCTATTATAAATGATATCTTTTAAAAATTACGATCAGTTTCTGATGTATAACAAAATTCTTTCACATATATCTTGTAGCCTGACACTGTGTTAAACTTATTTTTAATAATTTGTTCACAGTTTATTTTGGATTTTCAATGTAAACAAGTATCATCTGCAATTATGGCAGTGTTTTTTCTACTTTTTAAAGTCTCAGGCATTCAGTTTCATTTTCTTATCTGATTACTATACCCAAGATCTATTAGTGTGGTGATAGATATGTTTTTGAGTTTTATCTAAATTTTTAAAAAAATATTTTTTAATTAAAAATTTGAAAGTCTTATTTTTTTAGAGTAGTATAGATGTAGAGCAAATTAAGAGGGAAGTACAGAGATAACCCATGTATCTTCTGTCATTACATAATCGCAACTTACCCCGTTATCAACATCCTTCACCAGTGTGATGCATTGTTACAACTGATGAAATTACATTGATAAATCATCAACCCAAAACCACTGTTTACATCATGGTTTACCGTTGGTGTTGACAATTTATAGTTTGGACAAATATATAATGACATATGTTCATCATTATAGTTTCATACAGAGTGATTTCACTGCCTTAAACATTCTCTATGTTCACCTCTTTCTTTCTCACTCTGCCCAATCTCTAGCAACTACTTATCTTTTTACTGTCTCCATAGTTTCAAATTTTCTACAATGTTGTGTATTGAATCATAGAACATTAGCCTTTTCACACTAGCTTCTTTCACTTAGTAAGACACATTCATTTTTTTCTCCATGTCTTTCCATGTCTTGAAAGATCATTTCTTTTGAGCACTAAATAATATTCCATTGTCTACATGTACCACAGTTAAGTTACCACCTAATGAAGGACATCTCGGTTGCTTCCAGTTTTTGACAATTTTGAATAAAGCTCCTAAAAACTTTGATGTGCAGGTTTTTTATATGAGCAGAAGTTTTGAACTCTTTTGGGTAAATAGCCAAGGAGTATGCTTGCAGTATGGTATGGTAAGAGTACTTCTGGTTTTGTAAAGAAACTGCCAAACTGGGGTGCCTGGGTGGCTCAGTTGGTTAAGCATCTGCTTTTGCCTCAGGTCATGATCTCAGAGTCCTGGGATCCATCTCTGCATTAGGCTCCCCATTCAGCAGGGAAGTCTGCCTCCCTCTCTGTCTGCCTTCCCTCCCCGTTCCTCCCCCATGCTCTGTCTCGCTCTCTTTCTCTCAAATAAATAAATAAATAAAAATATTAAGGAAAAAAAAATGGAAAGAAAGAAAAGAAAAGAAACTGCTAAACTGTCATCCAAAGTGTCTATTCTGTTTTGCATTCCCACCAGCAGTAAATGAGAGTCCCTCTTATTCTATGTCCTTGACAGCATTATGGATTTTGTTCTGGATTTTGTTCTGGATTTTGGCCATTCTAATAGAAATGTAGTGGTATCTCACTGTTGTTTTAATTTGCATTTCTCCGGTGATATATGACGTGAAGCATCTTTCATATGCTTTTTTGCTATTTCTGTATCTTTTTTGGTGAGATGTCTGTTAAGGTCTTTGGCCCATTTTTCTCCTCTCTTAATTGGGACAGGATTGCTGAGTGGGCTATAATTGGGTAGTTCCCCAGGTCAGTTAGATTCTGATAATAGTAGGTTACGCTCTGGTAAAATAGTTTCTCCTGAGAGCTGTCCTTGCTTAGAACAGAGTGCTCTAGAGTGTTTCAGAATGGTTCCTTTTCTTCTCCTCCTGCCTGAGCCAGAGGAGATTTTTCTTAGATATTTACTTGGTAATCTGGTTGAGGTCCTGGAGGTAAATCTCACAGTATGGTGAGGGCCCCCCAGAGACTGGGTCTGTCTAATGTTTTTTGCTTTCAAGTTTGTCTACACTGAGCTGCTAAAACTTGTCAGTTGCAGTTTGGGTTTTTCTTTCTCTGACCCTTGTTCCCAGGGCAGTTTCTCTTGTGAGTCAAGGAAGCTGTGATACCCTGTATTCACCTTTCTCTTCACTGTTGCAGGCTGAGCTTTGCCCTGTGTCCTTTCCTCTTTTACAGATCCAGGAAGAGTTGATCATTTTTCAGTATTTCAGCTTTTTACTTGTTGTTGGAACACAGTGATGACTTTCAAACTTATTACATGCAGAACCAGAAAAAATGTAGCTAAATTTTTAGGGTATACTTCCAAAGTTTCCACATTAAAAATAATGTTTGCTCTAAGCTTTTCATAAGTAGCTTTTAAGGAAGTTAACTTTTATTCCTAGTGTAAGTGTATTTTTAAAATCATGAATGCATGTTGAACTTTTTAAAACTTTTTTTTTGCATACATGAGAAAGGTAACATGAATTATCTATTAACAAATATCAAATAACTCATATTATGGAGATAAATCCTACTTGTTCGTATTTTTTGTGTATCGCTATATTCAGTTTGTTCATATGTTGTTCAGAATTTTTTATTTGTGTTCCAAATTATAGTAGCCTTTTCTTTCCTTTTCCTGTCCTTTTCTAGTTTTGCTATCAAGGATATGCAGATCTCATGGAATGAGGTGGAAGGTTTGTCCTTTTGTATTTTCTGAAAAAGTTAGCTTAAGATTAGAGGGCCCATCCTTGGATGTTTGGCAGAAATTACCATCACCCCAGTGATTAGTGTTTCTCTGTGAATTAAAACAAACATTCAAATTAATTGACTATTAAAATTTTCTTTCTCAGTTACTTTTTATAAGTTATATTTTCCTGGAATATTTTTGTTTCATCTAAAACTTTCCAATTTATTGTCAGACAGTTGTTCAGTGTATTCTTCTTACCTTTATAGTGGCTATGCCATTCAAAGTTAAATCACCTTTTTTTATTCTCCTGGTATTATTTATTTGTGCCTTTTCTGCAGAATTTTTACATTTGTCCATTTTGCTAGGCTTTTCAGGTATTACCTTTGCAGCAGTGGCACATGATGGGAGAGCAGAGAGAGTGGTCTTCCCCAGGCCCAGGCAATTAGGAGGTGTATTGTCTGTAGAAAATTTAAAAACAATGGTTAAACAGACAAGCTTTTTATTATCATTATGCACTGGTAATTCTAAACAATATTAGTGACAAAATACTCCCCCCTTAAAAACTCTTTTATTGACCTAAGAGCTAAATAATTAATGTAGTTTCTATGGGTTTTGAAAACATATATGTACATTTCAAAGTACTGTGTCCTTATTATTTGCATTATTAAACATCATCCTGGAAGCTAATGGGAGAACTCCTCGTTATAGAGCCTGCCTGTGACTTACTCAGACTCAGTTATTTGCATTCATTTGGAGAGTAAATTCGTAATGGTTTGAATTTGTTAGATCTTCTTTTAGACATTTTGTGTCTCCAGTTGCTATGATTGTACATGTTCCTATGCTTATGCAGTAGACTATAAATAAATAATGATAACAAGAAATATAATCAAATTACTTCATTGTCCTTCTTGGTTACTCTTGGAGTTTTATATCATGTAAATATTTAAACAATGAAGTAGAATGGGACCTACTAGGTGTAGCACTTCTTTTATTGGGTGAAAAGTTTTAATTCAAACATGGAATTTGAAAATACCTCTAAAATAGAAATTTATTCTTTGTTAATATATATTCTTTCTATTTAATTGCCCTTTGCTATTATTTATAATGTTGTTATTCATTACTGTAACAGATTTTATAGATAAAAGTTTTACTTTTTTTTTCCAGATAAAAAATAGTAACACAATTTAGAAACATTATTCCATTATTTTCTCCTTTCTATATCTTTGATTTTTAAAAAAATATTTCTACTGGCTCGATTGTATATAAGTTCAAGACACACTTTCTGTGTGTCTTTCATGGCCATTATTATTTCATTTCATGATTATTATTTTTAGCATAGAAAGGATTTACTTTGCAGGTTAAAAGAAATGATCTACTCTGGCGCTCAAATATGCAAGGTTTGTTGCTATTCTAATGTATCTAATTTTCTCTGTTTGGGGGATTTTTGTTTTTATCTTCATGATTCCCTTTCTCAACTATCTTTGGATTTATTTTGTGGTTCTTTTTCTACCTTCTTAAATGGTATGCTTACCTCATTAATTCTCACCCTTTTTCTTTAGTCTCCAGATTTTTAAACAACATTTTAATGTTGCAATTTAACAAATATATCTTCAGTGAATGTCAAGAACTTCAGTAGCCTATGATGACACACATTTTTTTTTATCATTTATAATTATCAATTTATTCTTACATTGTCTTACGTCCACTAATTAGTTGCTGAATGTTTATCATATACACAGCAATGTCCTAGGTAATGTGATATGTGTGCCACAAAGATCCAAGAGGATATAATTCCTACTCCTAAGGATATTATATTCATTGTTTAACAATTAGTGTATAAAGAATCTTCCTGGCATTGTTCCTTGTCTTCCTGAATGTCACAAAGGGTGTATGGAAATAGGTGCTCGGATGTATGGGTAACGATGGGCACTGGATCTGAGACTGAATGTGTTTATCCACCATCTGATAATCTTCCACCAGAGTCCTCAGCTGCATTGCTGACCTTGCCTTGGCTCCAGCTCCTCTTCCTCACATTCCATAAACAAAGCCTTGTGTGTCTGATTCCCATTGTCATTGGCTTCCAATCCCTCTACTCTTGTTTTTTAAAAGTAAAGTTTGCATTATTGGTACTCCTGGCAACAGAAGGAAGGGAACTGGGGAGAGAAATGATGTTTAGGAAGTCAAAGGAAAGAATGAAAACTCATCACAAGAGGGAAAGGATCCACCCTGTCCCTCAGATTAGTGATTCACGGTTGTTGATTTCCACAGATGATGGCATAAAACACAGATGGGAATAGGGGGCAAGAAATTTGTCCACAATTAGGTCCAGGGTAGGATGTTTGTTTGTTTTTGGCAAGAACACTTTAGAGGTAGTTTTGGGTATGTCCATGAAGAAACACATAGTGTCTAGTTAACTTTTTTGATGTTATAACAATTGATGATCATTGCTCAGATTCATATTAGGATGTGATTGTGATATTTTTATTTTATCATTTTTAACTGGAATGATTTATTTTATCATTTTTAACTGGAATGATTTTATAAACATTTGGTACCCTCACCAACTAGTTAGTGATCCTGAATTATGGTTGGTTGGGAAAGGTGGTATACCTGCTTGATCTTTTCCTTTATTTACCAGTTGTGAAAAATGAGTCAATTCATTAATATCCTCTAAAGGAAACCAATAAGATTTTCTTAATTTTTTTTTTTTTTTGCTTTTTAATAGAATCTTTACAAAGTGATGGATATAAACATATGTCATATGTTTCAATTCATAGTGGTCATTATTTTTTATTTTATAATATAAATTTTATACTACTATGATATTACAATAAATTTTGTAATATAATTTATTACTATATTGTAATATAAATTTTATCATATATATATATATTCATTTCCTTAAGTAAACAGTAGCATATGTATGGCACATGCAGTTTTGCACCTTGATATATTTCGCCTTTCTGGGAGATCATAGCATGGTGGTATAAAAAGATATTCCTCATTACCTTTTAGAGCTGCACAGTACTCTGTTGTGTTCAGATACATGACTAATTCCCAATTTGATGGAGATTTGCTTTGTTTCAAGCCCTATGCTATCGCAAAGATGCTATAATAAACCATCTTGTGTGTATTTTACCAGAATATTTTGGAATAGTTTCCTGGAAGTGGGATTGCTACATCAAAGGGCTAATATATATGAAATTTTGTTAGATACTACTAATTCCTCTCTTTATAGGTTATGATATTTTGCATTCCAACTGCAGTGCATTAGAATGCATTTCCCAACAGCTTCATCTATAGGTTACATTGTTAAATTTTTGTATTGTATCCACTCTAGATAGGTGAGAAATGGTCTTGTGATTTTAAGAAAGACTGAAAATTGTTGAAGCCACAGACCATTTAGAATTTTGGTGCTTTTCTTTCCTTTTATTAGAAGTTAATAATATATTAAGGACACTACCCCTTTGCCTGTGATAATGATTGCAGTTTTTTTTCCCTCAGCTTGTCTTTTTACTTTGCTTAAGGTGTTTTCCTTTTGTGAAAGTTTTTTGTTGTTGTTGTTTTTATTTTTTTGTTTTGTTTTGTTTTGTTTTTATGTAGGCTCTATGCCCAGCATGGAGCCCAACATGGGGCTTGAACTCACAACCCCGAGATCAAGACCCAGTTGAGATCAGGAATGGGATGTTTAATTTACTGAGCCACTCAGGTGACCTTTCCTTGTGAAAGCTTAAAATTTAATGAGATTAGCCATTTTCCATTTATTCCTTCTGGATTTTGATTTTTTTAAAAAATATTTTACTTATTTATTTGACAGAGAGAGATCACAAGTAGGCAGGGAGGTAGGCAGAGAGAGGGGGAAGCAGGCTCCCCGCTGAGCAGAGAGCCTGATGCGGGGCTCAGTCCCAGGACCCTGAGATCATGACTTGAGCCGAAGGCAGAGACTTAACCCACTGAGTCACCTAGGTATCCCTGGATTTTGATATTTGTTAGGAAAAATTTTCCCCAAACAGAAATTAGAGAACACTTAATTTATGTTTCTTCTAGTACTTGTTTTGCTATATTTATTGAATGTGACAACTCTCTGATCCTTTTAGAACTTAACCAGATATATAATGTAAAAAATTGGTCCATTTTAATTGTTCTCCATGTGACTATCCATCTTCTCTCTGCTGATACGAGTTACTGACTTTCTTGTATGTTGAATATTCAGACACAGTTCGAGTCTACTTGTTTTCTTGCTCTTCTGCCAACCCTGTTTCTGCTCTCTTCTTGGTATTAAAATAGATTTGTCCCACATGTGAAGGAGGAAGGCATACAGGTTTAATGTTTTCAAAGTTATCAGGAACAAAAACGTATAAGTGAAGAATTTATGGCCTTTAGCCGATAAATTTTCATGTAAATGTACATCTGTCCTCCATGTGTTTTTAACACAGACACTGTGACCATTGAGCCTATATCTAACTCAGCTATTGAGTTGCTAGGTATTCCTACATATATACCAGTTCCTCAAAGCTGAAGCAGGTTTATTATGCAATCTTCAAAACATGGTATCTAAAATAACATGGTGGAATTGCTTCTTATGGTAAACTGAGTCACTGGTATACATTTAATAATATATCTATTTTAGTATCTGTTACTAGAGCTTTGAGACTGGTCCTTTGAGTCATTTTGTCTTGCAAGAAACAACATGCAAGATGCACTATACCTTCAACAAGACTTCCCAAATCACACTGAGTTGAAATATTCCAATTAGTAAGTTATTTGTCAATTCTCTGGACACATGCACATTCAGGTTACTGCTGTATTCTTCTGCTTGCCTGTGCATTACTGGAGAGCAACTGTTTTAAACAATGGCAGAAGGAAATAAAGGGAAAAAATCTCTTGCAATTTTAGGGAAAATGAGTAGAAAAGAACTCTCTGGAGACTTCATTATAAATGGTTAGAACAATTATGCTAAATGGAATTGATATATTTATGTTGTTTTATTCAAGGTTTATCATGTTCTATTATGAAACAATGAAATGCAATTAATAAATTGTCAGTTCATTTTTCTTGTTTTATTCTAAAATGCTTCGGCATATTTTAGCATATCATTTTTAGAGTAGCAAATAACTCTAATGTATAACATTAATAAACGGTGATAGACTTTACTATAAATACTGCATCTGTTGCCAAGAAAAGTTACATACAAAATAGAGCATTGCAAACAGCAGTTCAGTAATTCTTTTTGTAGTAGAGACATGGGCCTTCTGTATCATTTTAAGTATCTTTGCACTACTTGACCCTCGGCACTTGGAGAATATTGTTTTTTATACATCAACAGTTTGCTGAGTTTAAGAGATTAACACCATATATGTGGTGTTGTGAGAGCCCAGAAAACCAATTGAGCAGTTTTCTCCCCCTTGTGTTTTATTTGAGGGGCAGAGTTAGGATTGAGGAAAAGCTGTGACAAACTTTTCATGTGTGTAATCATAGCCAGATAGTGTCACAAAGAACAACTTTAAAAAATCAAGGCAGTGGAATAAAAAACTGAGATACACCACAAAATAAAAACCATTAGTGAAAAAGTTTGTGTAGACTAAATTATTTTTATTTCCAAAAGCCTTATTGTTATTTGAAAACATTTAACTAATAAAATATGTAAGAATTCAAAATGCATTGTTTTCTGGTATTATCTGATATATCAAAGCAAGTACTAATTTTATTTAACCAGGACTTTTTCACAGTTATCAAACTTCACTCCAATTTTTATATAAAAATTTCACCTATGTATTCTGTCGATTCAAAGGAAGTTCAAGGCATTTGAAAAGCACAAAAGATACCACAAAATCAGAAAACCACATCAACAACCATTATCTTTCTTCTTCTGTCTTCTTCCATGTTAAAGGTTATAAGAAATGTGGCAAAGATTAGAATTTCTTATGTAAGAGGAGATAAAATATTTTATATATTTTAACTTAAAAATAACAATTTTCAGTTTGTTTCTCAGAGTCCACAGTCGGAAACTGAGGGTTTTGGATGGGAGGGAGGCGGGGGGTTAGATGAGCCTAGTGGTGGGTATAAAGAAGGGCATGTATTGCATGGAGCACTGGGTGTAGTCCATAAACAATGAATCTTGGATCACTGAAAAAATAAAATTGAAAAAAAATCATGATAAAAAAATCAGTACTAAAATAAAAATAACAATTTTAACCTATAAATGCCATATCTCCTAACTAGGCAGATATTTAGGTTGACTTCTAATACTGTATATTCTTTAATTTTTGGCTACCAAATTCCTGAATATATCAAAATTACTTGATAATTAAACAGAAAACAGAGGATATAAAACCAAGTAATTTTAGAGGTAAAATAGATAAGATCTCTGAGTGCCACCTCATGTTTTTATTTTATTTATTTATTTGACAGACAGAGATCACAAGCAGACAGAGAGGCAGGCGGGGGGTGGGGGCGGGGGGGTGGGGAAGCAGTCTCCCTGCCAAGGAGAGAGCCCAATGTGGGGTTCAATCCGCAGGACCCTGGGATGATGACCGGAGCCGAAAGCAGAGGCCTTAACGCACTGAGCCACCCAGGTGCCCTTCACCTCATGTTCTATGAATAGTTTAAGGAAGTTATTTCTTTCCCCTGCCTTCTTTTTTAAAAAAATTTTCATTTAAATTCAATTTAATTATCATATACTGTATTATTATTTTCAATGGTAGAATTTAGTGATTCATCAGTTATATACAATGCCCAGTGCTCATTACTTCAAGTGTCTTCCTTAATGCCCATCACCCAGTTACCCCATCCACCTCTCCTCCAGCCTCCCTTAGTTTGTCCCCTGCCTTCTAATCCAACATAATTTCTTCTTGTTGGCCTTCCTAAGTGTTTCAGGGTTTAAAATTCCCATTAGAGAATCGTTTCTCTAGACTAAGACTTTTATTTCTCTCTTAAAAATATATATATAGTAGTGATCCGAAGGGACACATGCACCTGAATGTTTATAGCAGCAATGTCTATAATAGCCAAACTATGGAAAGAACCTAGATGTCCATCAACAGATGAATGGATAAAGAAGAGGTGGTATATATACACAATGGAATACTATGCAGCCATCAAAAGAAATGAAATCTTGCCATTTGTGACAACATGGATGGAACTAGAGAGTATCATTCTTATCGAAATAAGTCAATCAGAGAAAGACAACTATCATATGATCTCCCTGATATGAGGAAGTGGAGATGCAACATGGGGGGTTAAGGGGATAGGAGAAGAATAAATGAAACAAGATGGGATTGGGAGGGAGACAAACCATAAGTAACTCTTAATCTCATGAAACAAACTGAGAATTGCTGGGGGGAGGGGGTTTGGGAGAGGGGGGTGGGGTTTTGGACATTGGGGAGGGTATGTGCTATGGTGAGTGCTGTGAAGTGTGTAAACCTGGCAATTCACAGACCTGTATCCCTGGAGATAAAAATACATTATATGTTTATAAAAAATACTAAATAAATTAAAAAATATATGTATACATATACTTGTGGGGGGGGCACCTGAGTGGGTCAGTAGGTTAAGCATCTGCCTTCGGCTCAGGTTATGATCTTAGGGTCTTGGGATAAAGCCCCACATGGGCACCCTGATCAGCAGAAGTCTGCTTTTCCTCCTCCCACTTAACTTGCTTGTGCCTTGTCCTCTCTCTCTCTCAAATCAATCAGTCACTCTTTTAAAAAAAATACATTCATTGAAAAAAAAAAGCATGTTAACATAATAGTAACTAAAAGTCAGTTTATGTTTTCAAATATGAGTAAGTTAATGATCTTCAGCTCAGACAAGAGAAACTTCACTGGTAAATTGATGGGGCAGTGGAGGCATTCTGAGCCCAGGGTTTCTGTCTAAAAAGGGGTAACCTTAGAGGCGTGCCTCAGCAGAGGGGCATTGCAACATGGAAATGCAGAAAACAGGGATAGATTCAAGAAATTTGCTCCCGCACTTATCAGTACTATTGTGCTCCGTCTTTACTCTTAAGGTTTCATGTTTTCTGCCCTCAAATATACTTTTTAAAAAAAAGCTTTTTAAGTTAAGGAAAAGCTGAAATCTTTCACTGACAGACTTTTACACTGAATGATCAATGTTTACTGTCTCCATTTTATTGATCCCCATTATTTTACAGCACTAGACCTAGTTTTAGCTCCCATCATACCACTGAAACTTCCATGTTGAAGAATTTTTATCACCAGAATAATGTTTGTTCTTTTGATTTCCTTTCTTACCCTTCCTTCCTTCTGTTCCTCCCCTCCCCTCCCCTCCCCTCCCCGTCCCTCCCTCCCTTCCTTCCTTCCTTTTTAGTTTAAAAAACGGATACTTTTTTCTCAAAGTTCTGGAGGTTGAGAGTCTGAGGCAGGGTGACAATATGATCAAGTTCTGACAAAATATCTCCTTTGGTTGTACACTGCCAATTTTTAGTCTCCTGGCAGAAAGAGAGCTCTCTTTTCCCTTCTTGTAAGGGCACTAATCCCATTCATGAGGGTTACACCCTCAAGATCTAATGATCTCTCCCAATGGCCCCACCTCCTAATACCATCAAATTGGGGGTTAGATTTTAATATATAAATTATAACATAGTCCGTAAGAACCACGAATCCTTCAGTGTCCCATATTATTCTCAACACTTTGATAATGACTACTTACTATTTCAGACTTCAACCACCTATGAAATTCTGTGACAAAAGGGATTCCTACCTCACAATTTTGTATTTAACTGTGTTCTATCCTTAATTGTTCTCTGGGCTTCATCTGTGGTTTTTAATAATTCATTAGCTCCATCTTACATCACTGTAGGACTTAGGCACCACCTCTTGGCATCTCTGTTATTTCCAGGGTCCCAAGAGCCTTTGTAATATACTTGGGAAGAAGGCTGTTTCCATTCTTCTCACTAACCATTTGAGAGTCGTGCCTCAAAATGGCCACCACTACTGCAAGAAGGCCCTTCAGTGGGTATTGTACTTGTTCCTGATGTTCTGTTAAACACAGGGATTTCTAGTGTTGGATTTTTTGACCTTTTAGTGAGTCAAAACTGCACAGATCCCTAGGATATAACACAAAGGTAAAAATGAACTTGTTCTCCAACTTCACACTGAATTTAATTACTTGCCTTCCACTCTCCCTTCTCCCCCATGAAGCAGCATGATTTTATGCTCTAGATCTCATAGAATCTTGCTAGAAAATCATCTGAAGATTTTCTATGTCTAACATCAGTTCTAACCAGAGTTCAAAAATGGTTCCAGCCAGTAATTGATGTTGTATCTTTCTCTTTCCTCTCCCATGGGTTTGTGCACCAAGCAACTCACCTCTCTTACTAGCCTTTCTTTCTTCTTAGCAAAACTACTAAAAGCTCTCATGTAAATTAGCTAATAAAAGTAAAGATGGGAGACAGGAGGGAAGAAAAGTTACAAGCCATCTCACAAAATTTCCTCTTGTGTTTATTTTAGAAACCTTGCCACAAATTTTTACCTTGCTTTTCAATTTAATTGACAAGCTACTTAGAGGTAGGGTCTCTGTTTCCTTTGTTCCTTAAAGTACCTAACACAATGCTCTGTAAATGGTAAATGTAAAATAAATACTGAATCTATTAACTAGAAATAAAACCCCGAGAACATTTTTAAGCATCAAGTGGAAAATTTTACAGAATAAGTAAGAATCATCCAACTGAGAGATTTTTATTAATATTACTATGTTTTTTCTTCTTTTCTTTTTTAAAGACTATTTATTTGACAGACAGAGACAGCGAGAGAGGGAACACAAGCAGGGGGAGCGAGAGAGGGAGAAGCAGGCTTCCCGCTGAGCAGGGAGCTTGATGCAGGTCTAGATCCCAGGACTCTGGGATCATGATTGAAGCTGAAGGCAGATGCTTAACTGGCTGAGCCACCCAGGCATCCCAGTCTATATTTTTTCTATGCATGATTTTGCCAAAGCTGTCTGATAGTCCATACTGTTAGAGATTCCATTAAGAAAATTTTGCAAATTTAGGGTTGCCCAAAGTAACAAATCTCACCTTGGTTGAATAACCCTGAAAGTGACTGGCTATTATTTTTTTATATCACTCTGATGGCAAAAACATGTATTTTACTATATTTTGGAGGTTCAAGAGGTTATGAGATCATTACACATTAAAGAAAAATCTGTTTGAACTCATAAAAGACAACAAATTATGTGATTAAAGAATACAAATTTGGTGGATGAATTGCAGTGACATTTGGATGTTCCAGGGAGTGAATGCGTCGCAGTCAGAGACTAAGCAACCAGGAATGGAAGCCAAGGATCAGCAATAGCACTTAAGATTTCGAAGGCTAAATTGTTGCAGTGGATTAAGACTTATGAGTATGATGCTATATGTCATATAAATAAACTCTATGTGTGTTTGTATGTGCCTGGGTGTAACATGTATATACTTCTCTGATAATGACAGTAGCTTTGTGTTTACTCTGTAGTCCTTTGATCTGTGTAGATAGGGTTCTAAGATATGGGTTATAAGGTAGAATAATAATTCTTTAACTTCTATTCTTCTATCCTATTTTTTTAGGCTGAAAAATACCATGACCAACTTTTCAAAGTGATACTCTATCTTGTAAATTAAAAGGTATATAAACTAATCTGAAAAGTCTTTTGGGGAGAAGACAACTAGTCAAAAAGAGTTTGAAGATACCCATTTTATTCTTCTTGAGTAAAGGACAATTACCACTCTTAGTATAATATTTGACCTATTGTCCATTGTCATTCCAGGCCATAAAAAATAAGCAGATTTCAAAGCATGACTTCCATCTGTTTTATTTGGCATGATTACTAAATATCTGCCAGATGCTGCACTAATTCCACATTTTTAGTTTTTATGACAGGTGAGTCTTCTATTTGTTATTTTTTTTAAGCAAGTATATTGCATACTTTTTACCTCCATCAGTCAAGAGGGGTCCAGAGGGAAATAATGATTAATTCCAACCATTACAAAAACTATTTCTGAATTAGATTTGTGAGCATGTTCGCTTTAGTATATACATTTCCATTTGGTCTCTGGTAGATCAGTTTTTGAAAATTGTACTTTTGTCATCTTTTTATGTATTTTAGAGATCTAGGAATGTATTTTATGTATTTTAGAGGTATAGGAAAAAAGCAAAGAGTTCCTTATTTGATGTAATTAACTCAGACTACTTCTTTCACTCTCATTTCTTTCCACATTAGACACACCAGTCACACTGATAATGGTCCTTAACTGTTGGGGTCCTCTGTGCTCCATGTGTGTGAGGGTGAAGGGTAATGCAAGTAGAGAGTATGGCGGGCTGAGCCTCACTATACACCGGAGAGCAGTGTTCCATGGATTAGTAAAGGAAATCTTCAGTTACCTCCCAAAATACAGAACCAAGCAAGAGAAACTGGGAAGATGGGAGCAAGAGCAGTAATCTAAGACAAGGAATTTGAAAGGGTGGTGTGCTAAAATCTGAAAAGAGCATTTTCTGAGAATAGAGGTTTCCTTATTATTGGAGGGAAGTCTTTCTATATAACTCACCTTTGCGTTCCCTGAAGCATTTGACATTGTATTTTTTTAGACTGAGGCACTGAATAAATGAATATTTAATGAATGCTTACATCAGAAAATGATTAGTGAATTTAGTCATTTACATTAATTGTTCATAGGTAATAATTGTTGTCATCTTACTGTTTATTGGCTGTTTAATTCCTCTGTTTCTTCTCTTGGTCTCTCCCTTTGAGTTTTGATGACTTTCTTTAGTGGTACACTTCCTTTCTTTTTTTTCTTTTGCATATTTACTATAGATTTTTGCTTTGTCTTTAACATAAGGTTTGCTTATGATAACTTATATCTATAACAGTCTATTTTAAGTTGATAACAACTTAATTTTGATCCTTTTGTAAAACTCAGTATTTTTACTCCCTCCTACATGTTTTATGATTTTGATATGACATTTTACTTGTGTATCCATTAGCTAATTATTTTAATCTTAGCTAGTTTATTTTATTTATTATTTATTTATATTATGTTCAGTTAACCAATAATAGTTACTTTAAGTATTTTTATCTTTTAACCTTCATACTAGTTTTACTAATTTTACTACCTTTACTATTTACTACCTTTACTATTTATTTACCTTTCTAATAAGATTTATTCTTTCTTATTTTTTTGTTACCAATTAACACCCTTTCTTCTCAGCTTAATGAAGTCCCTTTAACATTTCTTATAAAACTGACCTCCTTTAGTTTTTGCTTGTTTGGCAAATTCTTTATCTCTCCCTCAATTTTGAATGATAACTTTGCCAGGTTAAATATTCTTGGTTTTAAGTTTGTTTGTTTGTTTTTTTCCCCCCTTTCAGCACTTTGAATATATTGTGTACTCCCTCTGGGCTGCAAAGTCTCTGCTAAAGAATCTGATACTCTTATGGGGATTTCTCTGTAAATAATAATCTTTTCCTCTTATTGCTATTTTTTAAAATAGATTTTTAAAAATATTTTATTTATTTAATTGAGAGAGAGAACGAGAGAGTTGGGGGTAGGGTCAGAGGGAGAAGACTCTCTGCTAAGCAGGGAACCCAATGCCATGCAAGACTCCATCCCAGGACTTCAGGATCATGACCTGAGCTAAAGGCAGTTGCTTAACTCACTGAGCCACCCAGGTGCCCCTTTCTCTTACTGCTTTTAATATTCTCTCCTTGTCTTTACATTTTGACATTTTAATTGTAATATGTCTTGTGGCTTTCTTTAGGTTTATTTTGTTTGGAACTTGCTGGGCTTCTGGAACTGGATGTCCTTTTCCTTCTTCAGGTTAGGAAAGATTGCAGCCATTAAGTCTTCAAACAAGATTTTTGCTTCATTCTCTCTCTCTTATTCTTATGGGACCCCTATAATATGAATTTTAGCCCATTTGATGTTGTCTCATAAGCCTTTAAACTATCCTCACCTTCTCTCTCTTTTTTTTCTTTCTGCTGTTCTGATGGGGTGAATTCCAGTGCTTTGCCTTAGAGTTGACTGATCTTTTCTTTTGCTTCATCTTATTTGCTGTTGAACCTATCTAGTATATTTTCCAGTTCAGTTATTGATTCTTCAGCTCTACAAATTATTTGGTACTTTCTTATATTTTCCATCTCTAGGTTGAACTTTCCATTGGTCATCCATTCTTCTCTGTAGTTCATTAAGCGTCCTTAAGACCTTTATTTTAAACTCTTTATCAAGTAAACTACTTATCTCCATTTCATGAATTTTTTTTCTGAGGTTTTATCTTGTTCTTTCATTTGGAACATATTCTCTGTTTCTTTGGTTGTTGTTTTGTTGTTGGTTTTTTTTTTGTTTGTTTTTTCTTTTTCATTTTGCTGCACTCTCTGTGGTAGTTTCTGTAAGTCAGGTGAGACAACCAGCTTTCCCAGTCTTAAAGGAGGGGCCTCGTGAATCTTGTCATTCAACCCAGTCCCAGCTCTTCATCATCTCTCAAAGCTTTGTGCTTATCTAAGCAGCCTGTTATATTTTGATAACTCCCAGTAGTTTAGAATGTGTCAAGACCTGTCAGTATTCTTAAGGAGAGGATCTCAGCACTTAAATTCAGTTTATATGTAAGTCAGATTCCTCAGGCAGCAGCTTTAAAAGCATGGAAATATAAACAGTCCTCTAGGATAGCCCCACTGGCCAGGCAGTTTGGTAGTGTCCCCTGGGCAGCAGTCACAAAAATTAGGGTTCAAAATGAGTGTATAAGCCTTTTTCTGGAAGGTTTTAGTGAGGCAGAACAAAGCAGAGGGAGAGTGCCAAGATGCCATCTACAACCTGTGTTCCTTGAGAGCAAATCCATAACCTACTAGATGTTTGTCAAGCCTAAAATCTGCCCTTCAGATCGAAGCTCCAGGACAAGCCAAGAGACTTCCTTGACAAAAAGACTGGTAGGGGTGTGCCCAATCTGCTGTTTTCACACTGCCCTTGGAGTTCCAGCCAGCTAAGAACCATCTTTCTGATGGGTCCCAGGGGACCCAGGAACGCAAACTCTCCAGAACCAAGGGGTGTCCCTGGATGTCAGATGTAAAAACCCAGGGTGTCATATGTAAAAACAAAAATAAACAAACAAAAACAAAACAAAACAAAAAACCCAGTACCAACTGTGTATGAAGCTCCCCTCCAGGAGACACTGGAACTCTGGATTGAAGCAGAGAGAGAGGGTAAAGAAAACACCCATCCTCCAATGATTCTGGAAAGAATTATAGTCAACCTCTAGATGTGTGTTTGATTAGAAGCCTGTCCCCCAGACCTCAGCCATGGCGATTAGCTAAAAGGCCTCCTTCACAGAGAGACCAAGCTTCTGGGTCTGTTGTCTCCTGCTGTGCCTTAGGGGTGATAGCTGTTGAAGAACTCTTTCTTCATTGGCTAGAGTCCTGTAAGTCTCATGAGTGTAATACCCCACTGATAGCCAGAGCCAGACAATATGAAGGTATTCCCTGGCAGCAGCCACAAAAATCAGGACACTGAATAGGGGTATGAGCTTTTTTCTGGATGACATCAATTATTACAGTCCCATGGGACCAAACACAAGCATCTCTGGCCTCTAGAGCCAGCCAGTCAGGAGGCGTCCTGTTGCGGCAGCCACAAAAATTAGAGCACCAGATCCATGTAAAAGCTCCCTTCCTGGACACCCTGGTGCTCTGGAATGTGTCAAAGTAAAAGTACAAAGATGATACTTGCCATTTCCTACGTCTGGAGAGTGTTTCAGCAAGCTCTAAATGTATGTGTTACAGAAGATGTCTGCTCCTCAGACTGACACTTTAATATGCTGTCATTATTTGCAGATGACATGATATTACATATAGAAAACCTTAAAGACTTCATAGAAAAACTGTTAAATGAATGAATTCAGTAAAGTTGTAGTATACAAAACCAGTACACAAAAATGTGTTGCATTTCTGTACACTAATAATAAACTACCAGGAAGAGAATCAGAAAACAATCCCATTTACAATTTCATCAAATGAATAAAATAGTTAAAAAGATATTCAACCAAGGAGGTAAAAGAATATATATTGAATATACTAAGCATTAATGAAAAAAAGCTAGAGACACAAATAAATGGAAACATATTTCATGCTCATAGATTTGAAGAATAAATCTTGTTAAAATGTCCACACACCTCAAAGCAATATACAGAATCCATGCAATCCCTGTCAAAATCCCAATGGCATTTTTTCAAAGAAATGGAACAATAATGTTGAATTTTTAAGGAATCACAAGACACCTTAAATATCCAAAGCAATCTTGAGGAAAAAAAACAAAGCTGGAGGGATCACATTCCTTGACTTCAATATTTAACTTTTAAGTTACATTACAAAGCTATAATAATTAAAAGAGTATGGCATCGACATAAAAACAGACAAAAAATCAATGGAACAGAATAGAAAGCCCAGAAATAAAGCTACACCTATTGGTCAATTAATTAGTGACAAAGAATCCAAGAATACATAGTAGGGAAAGGACAGTCTCTTCAATAAATGGTGTTGGAAAAATTGGATAGCAGCATGCAAAAGAATAAAATGCAACTGCTATCGTACCATGCACAAAAATTAACTGAAAATGAATTAACGACTCAAATGAAATACCTGAAACCATAAATTCCAAGAAAAAAAAAACATAGCAAGCTCCTTGATATATGTCTTAGAGATAATTTTTTGAATCTGGCTTCAAAAGCAAAAATAAATAATTGGGATTATAAAAGACAACCTACTGAATGAGAGAATGCATTTGTAAATCATATATATGATAAGAAGCTAATATCCAAAATATATAAAGAACTCCTACAACTCAATAGCAAAGCAACAAACAAGTCAATTAAAAAATGGGCAGAAGATATGAGTAGCTATTTTCTAAAAAAGACATACAAATGGCCAACAGGCACATTAAAGATGTTCATGTCATCAGTCATTAGGGAAATTCAAGTCAAAGCCATGATAAGATACCACCTCATACCAGTCAGAATGGCTAGTATCAAGAAGACAATAACAAATGTTGGTAAGAGAACGTTTGGAGAACGTTATGGAGAAAAGAGAACACTTGTGCTCTGTTGGTGGAACTATAAACTGGTGTAGCCACTATGGAAGAGGGTATGGAGGTTCCTCAAAAAGTTGAAAATAGAACTGCCATATGATTTAACACTTCTGCTTTTGAGTATTTGAAGAAGAAAATATTAACTTGAGAAGATACATGTACCCCCATGTTCATTGTGGCATTATTTACAATAGCCAAGATACGGAAAGAAGTATCTGTTGATGGATGAATGAATAAAGAAAATGTGGTGCATATACACAATGGAATATTACTCAGCCATAAAAGAGAATGAAATCTTGCCTTTTTTGCAGCATGGATGGACCTCAAGGACATTATGATTGAAAGAATTAAGTCAGAGAAAGACAAATACTGTACAATCTCTCTTACATATGGAATCTCAAACAAATAAACAAAACAACCAAGTTCAAAGATACAGAGAACAGATTGGTTGTTGTCACAGGTGGGGTACAGGGAGTAAGAGAATGGGTAAAGGGTATATAATTATTTAAAAATTAAAAAATAATTAAAAATTAAAACCATTAATTGGCATTTAATTAGTTACATTGTATGTTCTATAGAAATAAAACATTTAAAAAAGTACAATGGAATACTATGCAGCCATCAAAAGAAATGAAATCTTGCCATTTGCGACAACATGGATGGAACTAGAGCATATCATGCTTAGCGAAATAAGTCAAGCAGAGAAAGACAACTATCATATGATCTCCCTGATATGAGGAAGTGGTGATGCAACATGGGGGCTTAAGTGGGTAGGAGAAGAATCAATGAAACAAGATGGAATTGGGAGGGAGACAAACCATAAGTGACTCTTAATCTCACAAAACAAACTGAGGGTTGCTGGGGGGAGGGGGGTTGGGAGAAGAGGGTGGGATTATGGACATTGGGGAGGGTATGTGCTTTGGTGAGTGCTGTGAAGTGTGTAAACCCTGTGATTCACAGACCTGTACCCCTGGGGATAAAAATATATGTTTATAAAAAATAAAAAAATTAAAAAAAAAAGTAAGTACTGGACCTATTATAGGTTATATATAGAGCAATGTCAGCTAAAATCTGGCACAACACTGTACCTATGTTTAGGTCATACAAAGTCTTCTGCTTTTTATTTTAAATTTCCTACCTGTCCATATATATATATTTTTTTAATCTGAGACACTTTAAAAGGTAACATTTTAAAAAGTTATTTTAGGAAGAGATTCATTTTAGTTTATTTCATTTGGTAAATAATGTTAAAATGAGTCATATTTTGTTTGCAACTTTAGTTATTTTAATAATTTGAATGTAATTCTATTTAGCACTATTTACCTGGTTGCTCATAATGTATATATCCTTGTTTAAATCTCATTATGTTTTTAATTGTTTTGTTTTTGTCATTTCCACAGTTTTTTTTTTTCCACATGTGTTAAATCTGGAGGTGTTGCCAAGTGGAAAGCCAAACAAAGAGAACGAAGTATATTAATTACAGCAAGAGTAATTAATATGCATATTTGCACTGTATGCAATTATCTATGGACTTTCAACACTGTCTTGAAAATTCTGCTATATATTTTTAATAGATTCTCTTGCCTGTTTTCTGGGAAAATTATTTTATAACTTACTTTTCTTTTCATCTTTCACCTAACTTTTATCTCTCCTTTCTCTGCTCACATATGATTCATGGAGGAAAATAGAAAATAGTAGATTAGAACTAATATCCTCATTTTCTGACCATTAAGTAGATATATGCCTATGACAATTGTCACCATCTTATTTATTTTCTTATATTAAAATGTGGTCTGTGTCTTTCCTGCTATTAAAGGTCCATCCCTCCATCTATAAGTGGATGCTATACCCTCTCATCTATTTGGATATATAACCCTCCTGAGTATCCCCTCTCTTGCATCTTCACCTAGGTTCTTAGCCTCAATTTCCCCTGCCTGGAACACTGTTCTTTCTGCTTTTTAATTTATTATTACTATTTTTTTTTAACAGTGACTCTCTTATTGATTCCATAGATTTCACTTTAAATATTACCTCTAAAAGATCTATTTATCTATTTAATTAAATATTGAAATCTCTCACCTTCTCCCCATTTCTCCCTGTTATTCTCCATCACAACATCTCATTTTCCTCTTTGTTTGCATGCATCATTGTATACTTGGTATTTATCTGTCTAGTTTTCCAGACTACAACCTCCATGAGGGCAGAGACCATATCAGTCTTCATGTCTGTGTCCCTAGCTCCTGGCACAATGCTTGGGTTCCTTGTAATTTCTCACTATTTATTGAACACATAAATAACTTCTTCCAGAATGGTGCATTTTGATATACTATATAGCATAATAATTCTCTTATAGATGAATATTTATTTTTAACTTTTTATATCACAACTAGTACCTCATAGGACTTTTTATGTTTCTATCTCCATGTATTCATGCTATAATTTTATAAGAATGATTTATTGAAGTGGGAATGCTGGGTTATGTCCTAGATATAGCCATTTGATTCTAGTAGTTAGAAATCGGAATCTTGGGACGCCTTGGTGGCTCAGATGGTTGAGCAGCTGCCTTCGGCTCAGGTCATGATCCCAGTGTCCTGGGATCGAGTCCCACATCAGGCTCCTTGCTCGGCAGGGAGCCTGCTTCTCCCTCTGCCTCTGCCTACCACTTTGCCTATGCTCGTGCCCTCTCTCTCTCTCTCTAACAAGTAAATAAAATCTTAAAAAAAAAAAAAAAAAGAAATCGGAATCTTAACACTTGTTAGGTTAACTCTATCAAAGGAAAATCTCCATCTTATTCAGTCCAAATCTTTTTCTCATGGGTGCTCCTTCCTTACTTAAGCAATGAGGTATTTATTTATTTAGGTATTATTTTTAAATGAAGTTATTATTTAGTATTTATTTCAGTGCTAAGGGGTGCTCTTCAAATTATGGGCAATGATTTGTCATTGGAGCTTCCATTGCAATCTTTTAGTACCAACTTTCTTTCAGTTGACTTCTCCAGAAGACTTTGCCTCCTTTCCACATTCTTTCCAAATGCTGTTTCTTTACTTTTATCTCCGGGAATGACAGCAGGGTGCTGTTGCTGTTACTGCTGTTGTAGATGTCACCTTTTTTTAAATGAAGATTTTATTTATTTGAGAGCAGAGAGAGAGCACAAGCAGAGGGAGGGGTAGAGGGAGGACAAGCAGACTCCCTGCTCAGCAGGGAGTTCCATTTGGGCTCCATCCCAGGACCCCAGGAACATGACCTGAACTGAATGAAGGCAGACACTTAACCCAGTGAGATACCCAGATGACCCTAGATGTCACTTTTCAATTGACCGCTCCCTGTCTGCATTTTATTTGCTGTAATCATTTTTTTTAAACCTGTTTTATCATTGGCAGTATTTATTTCAACCTTATCTGGTGGAAAAAGTCACTTGCTGCTAGAAGTTTGGGCTGAACACAGCTTTCTCAATTTTTGACCCTTTGAGAAGAATCGGGACAATGCTTGTGCTTCAAATAATTTGAAAATATTTAAGTGCATGATAGAACTAGCATTGTGATACTCCTACATTCTTTTTCCTCTTCAACATTGTTCCCTGTTTCCCTGGAATCCTCTGTTTTCTGCACAAGTATCTATTCCACCTTTAGGTATAAACCAAAGTATTCTGTGATTTCCTCCAAATATACTTATAGACGATTTATAATTATCAGCATCAAGAGGAATTATGTTTTATTATGTTTGTCTATTCCCATGTATTTTTACCTGGACAGTTCTAAGCCCTCTGAAGAGAGGAAACAGGTGGTTAAAAGCATCTAGTTGTGTATTCAGAGAGATTTGTGTTCAAATCCATTTTTACTAATTTTTAGCTGTGTGAACTTGGGCAAGCCACTTATTTTCAATTGCCTCACCTATGAAAACAGAATAATTAAAGAAACAATCTTACAATGTTGCTGTAAAGAATCGATGAGGTAGTGCCTACTATGTGTTTAGAATATTGACTGACATGTTTCATGTGTCCAATAAATGCTAGCTATTATAGTAGCCGTGAAAATGTACCTCTTAGATTACAGACTACAGGGCATCATTGACCCATGGCCTCAGCTGCTGCTCTCTGAAATGCATTCTTGTGTTTGCCCTGAGGCTGCATCTCCCACAGCTTGTTTCAGCCAGTGAGAAATGTGGTGTGGACACTAAGATAGGCCCATTCTTGGGAAACATGGGAACACTCAGACTTCGTCTCCAAGACCTCCACCACCTTTTTGAACTGCCTTAGAATTCCACTGCAGTCTAAAGTTTTTTGAAACACACTTCCTTCTTCCCCATCCTCCTTCAGAAGTGTCTGATCTGCATCATAATCTGATGGCTTTCCCAGACTTCCCTGGCTCCTTTTTCATGTTTTCTAGCTGGTATTTCTTGTGTGTCTAATTCTGGCTTGTCATTGGCCTCTTGAACTCGCACAAACAGTTCTTGGGATTGGTTTGAGAAACTCTGGCTGTGGTAGGTGAAGATTTGAAACTTGACGGCTCATCCCTGATGGGTCAAGAAGATGCTATGCTAGTCGATAGATGGACTATGAACAGTTCCTGGCACCAGATGATAGCTTAGTTGCTAAGTTTCACCAGTGGTGATCTGGGAAAATGTCCCTGGAAGGGAATGCTCTGGCAAGTGAAGTAGTGCAGGTGTTTGAAAGATATGATAGAAATAATGCCAGCAAAACACAGTTGGCCAGTTAATGGTAAGTTGCATAGATGATAATGATAGACAAAGGAAAATAAATGACTAAGCATTATAACCAGTGAGCTTTCATGGTAACTTATAAAGAAGGCCCTTATCTTCTGTAGTGGAACAGCAGATATGTGGAGCAGCAGCCTGAAGATGTCATTGTTAGAGCTGCAGAGCTCCAGAGAAATCTAAATACTTAGCCTGTACAGGTCTGTTATGCAAAGGTCAGAGTTGTGGTGGTAGGGAAAACCTAGTACTGTGAGAATGGAAAGGAGCATATGGCTTATGTCTTTTGATGATACTGGTACTATAGAACCCATAGACTCTTTGGGCTTGCAGAAGTGATCTCCCTTCCCTGCTAACAGCTAGAACTTCCTATGGTGTGTGATACTGAAAGTCTTTCCTTCACAGGCTAAGGGGTGCCTCCCTCAGAGGCTGTCTTAACCTTCTGTCTTGGTTGCCAAAGTGCTAACTAGGATTAAATCTCTGAGAATTCATTGATTGGGGAGCACTTTGTTGGGATACAGGACTAAAATCCTAATAGGAGTCCCAGGGGAATAGCCCAAACTTGTTGCTAAGGTGACCCTCAGAAGCCTAGAAAGTGATGTACAACATCTAGCAAAGTGGAGAAAAAATCCTGAGCTACCTTGAAAGATGTTGAAAGGAGGAATAAAGGGTCTGAGGGAGTTGGGTATCCTGGAATGGATGTCTTATGTAAAGCTGGAGGACACCCCAGAGGGCTGTGTTCCACAGAAGGGCTCAGAGGAAACACCATTCACATAAGCCATCAGGAATATGCTTGTTAGAGGGGCATCCAGATCATGAAGAAATTCAGTAGTGTCTTTCTTTCTCAGTCCAGACTGACCACTGGGGAGACAGTCACAGAGTTAGGCTCATTAACATCTTTAGAATGATGGGGACCCAAAGAAAGAGTCAGATGGTAGTGTTTAAACACTAAAAGTATCATGGCACCCCATTTAAAGTATAGGCCTTTAGGGAGTCCTGAATAAGATCTAGTTCACAGTATAGCCAATGGGTCAGTGGACCCACTGAGCAGCCATTCCCAGTTACCAAGTGGAATTGATATACTTGGCAGCTGGAATAAAACCAACATTTGGTCCTTGATCTGTGGAATAAGAGCTATCATAGTAGGTGTTGGAGGGAGATTAGTGCCACTATTAAAGTTCTAACCATTGTACTTACAGTAGTCTTTATCATGTTTCTGTTTGTTTTGCCATATTTACCTTATCATATTTCTTTTTATTTTCTGTTTAGTTTGGGATTATAGAAACCCTATCCGGCAGAGTAACTGTAGACGAATGCAAACTTAACCAAGTAGTAGTCTTAAGGCATGGTTTCTCTGGCCAATGTGGTATCACTGTTAGAAGCAGATTATTAAGATTTTACTTACATGGTATTCAGCCAATAATTTAGCATATTCGTTCCTCTCCATGCCCCTTAGAAAAATTGATCAGAAACATTTCTTTCTAAGAAAGGTATATTGACTTTCCTGCTTCTGTCTTAATATAGTCCAAAGAAATCAGAAATGCATGACAGTCACACAGAATGTCACAAAGATGTATTACAAAAATGACATTGTTCTGGCTGGACAGGATGAACAAGAGATTGCTAGAATCCTGGTGAATTTGGTAAGACATGTATACTCCAAGGGCAGGAGATAAATTCTAGGCAGTTTTAGGGATCTGCTACTTCTGTGAAATTCATGGGTACAGTGGTGAGTCAGCAGTGTGTCAGGTTATCTCCTCCAAAGTAAAAGATAGGCTGCATCTTGCCTCCCCTACAAGAAGAAAGAAAGCTTAGTACCTTGGTAGATCTTTTTTGGCTTTTGGATACAGCACATTCTACTCTTAAGAGTACTGCTTTAGTGCAGTAGTGGGTGGTGACATGGGAGCTGCTAGCTTTAAGTTGAGCTGGGATCAGAAAATAGCTCTGCAGGGTTTCAGCCTGGCCACTTGGGTCATATGAACCCACAGACTTTAAGGTGTTCAGGTGTCATTACCAGGAAAAGAAGCAGTATAGAGATTATGGCAAAGTCTGATGGGAGAATTCAGCTGAGATCTACTGGAATCTGGAACACCATGCCAACTGTAGCAGAGATTATATACTTTTTTAGAAATAGCTCTTGACATGTCATGGGGGCGTGGTAGAGATGGAATACTTGATTTTGGAGCAAACACCAAGTGATCAGGTATCTGGAAATGCCCACTATAAATTAGATTTTGTTAGAACTGCCAAAGTCAGATGTACTCAGCAGCAACCATTCTAAGATAAAAATGGAGCTTTGGAGTTGAGCCCAAGCAGGACCAGATGTACAGGTAAACTGCATGAGTAAGTAGCCATAATCCCAGTCTCCCATTGTGTTGATTGCATCGGTGGTTCTTTCCTAATTCACACCTGTGTGAGCACTTGTGCAAATCACAAAGGAGTAGGAAAAAGTCTGAACATGGCACATTATAGGGGCTTACTAGATAGTAAGTGAATGCAAGGAGTTGGTTAAGCTACTTTTATGTGGGTACATAATTATCATTCTGTTCTACAGATGAAACAACAGAGGCCAAGTGAAGTAGAATTCATCACCTATAAGTAATGAATAAGGGGACTGGAAGACAGATGTCCTGCCTCGTGCTGTAATGTGCTTTCTATGACACCTTCCTGTTTTTCATGTTTACCGCAGGATATCATCCTCATTTTGAAAGGAGAATCAGGTTCATTATAAGAAATTAAATTATAACACAGTTAATACTCCACATTTAAAACATTTAAAATTCCATGCCCCAATTGCTAACCTAAAAACTGGTATCCTCATATGTTGAGTCACTTTTTTCAATTACTTGCAAAAATGGATAGAGATTGGGAGGGGCTGTGAATTTATGCATACTAATGAAACCTTAAAATAAAATGTTTCCATGTGCAACTTCCAGTCTTGTTGGATAACTTTACTTGATTGAAAATTACTTGAGAAAGATGAAATCATATATTACCTTAAATTTACTGAAAGCCTGTGAACCACCTATATTAGGTGTGAAGCTGATAAAGTTTCATCTTGAATGGAAATAAGTTGGAAAAACAGCACGGCTAACATTTTAGATACATCTCCAGAAAGAAGGCTGATGGTATTAGCTCCACTCGGACCAATACTGGGCGACTCTGACAATACATTTTTGCTATCATGACAGTTGCTAAAATCCCATCTAGTACTGAGTTTCTACTGGTTCTGCTCATATTTCCTATGTGGATATTCATTCTTTTTTTTTTTTTTTTTACTAGTAATGACTCATTCATTGATTTATTCCTTCCTTGAACAAAACTTTACTGTATGTTAGTCACCATACTCCTATAGAATTGTTTCTACCTGCATTACGGGTAAACAACATATTGTTAGATTACGACAAATTAGAATTTTGTGGTTAAAGAAAATGAAGCAAGAGATGTTTAGTAACTTCTTTAATGTCACACAGCAGGTATTTATAGGATTTGAGCTTCAGAGCAGGAAATGTGGTTCCAGAGCCTGTGCTTTTAACCAGGATGTTATTTCTCAGAAAATTCATAGTGTTGTATCACTTCTCTGACTTAAGGTATCCCTGCTATGTTTCTGAGGGAAATACATATATAGATTTCTGTTAGGAGAGTAAGTTATAATGACAAACAATAGGAAAGTCTTTGGAGTCTTTTATATATTTTTGTGGCCCTGTGGCAATTTATCTTGGGCCTCAGAAAACTGCTTATTATTTTAAAAAATATGTTTTTTTAAATCACAAAACATGAAAAAAATCTGGATAGCTACGTCTGAGTAGCTGCCTTAGAGTTTGATATTCTAAGTATGAAAATTAAAGACATCCGTATATATTAGTCATACAAAGTCATATTATACTTGGTCATAAATTATAATAATATAATTTAAATGCCAATATGAATGGACAATGGCAAGGATATTTTGGGAAAAGATGTAAATATAATGCAATTGGGGTTGTATTTGTAAGACTTTTTTCTTATCCATAAGATGTGGTAATGATAAGCTGATTTTAGAATTCTTCAGAAATGTAGGTATAATATGTCTAATATATATGCCTAGCGATGAGACAGACCAGTTGCCTTAATACTCAAGGAACATGAAGACTGAAGACTGAGGTTGACTTAGGAGGACTACCTACTATAATTTTGGAATGTTGGGCTCTTTCTCCTTAAGGTTACCATAGTTTTATTACAAGAGTATTTTTTAAATATGTGATGTGTTTTGATGAATAGAGGGTCTTATATACCAGAAATTAAAATCTTCAAATGATTGAGCTGAAAGGGACCCTAGAGTAATGGGATTAAAAATAAGCAGATATTTATTTTTCTTATAAAGGCAGCAATAATTCCATAGTCCAACCCAGTAAGATGTTTTTACTCTTTTCCAATCACTGTATTGGGTGTGCTTATAACCTACAACAGCCTTTGAAATTAATTCAATAAACTGATTTTACTAAAATAAAAAATAAACAAAAAGTCTGTCACAATTTGGACATGCTGGACTGGGAATCCTATATTATTTCCAACTGGTCCTGGGGTTTTGTTTCCCAGTTGTGTGCATTCATGGCCATCTGCTTCCATGGCACGGTGACAGCTCACACTCTTATTGGAGCCCTGACTTGCTTAGCTAAACAGGGGTTTCAAGTTGATATTCAAATAAAAATCTTCTCTTTCTGAGTTCTGATCTATTAAATTACACCCTCCATTCATTTTATACTCAGTAACAATACAGAACTTCAAAGCTCATCCATAATTCAGTTCATCCACAAAACTACATTTTCATTAAACAAACTTTTATTTCAGAATTGATTTAGATTTACAGAAAAGTTACAAAGATAGGGTATAGATTTCCCATATACTTCACACCCAGTATATTTTCATTATTAGCATCTTATAGTGGAATAGTATTTGACACAATTACTAAACTGATACTGATACACCAGTACTAACTAAAGCCCATACTTTATTCAGATTGGCTTACATTTTACCTGACACCTTATTCTTTTCTGGGATCCTTAGATTACTTGTCATGTCTCCTTGGACTCTCCTTGACTGTTACAATTTCCCAGACTTGCCTTGCTTTGGGTGACCTTGAGAATTTTAAGGAGTGCTTGTCAGGTATTTTGTGCAATGTCATTAGATAGGATTTGTCTGATTTTATTGTGAGTAAACTGGGGTGATGAGATTTTAGGAGGGAGACCACAGACATAAAAGTACCATTTTCATCAGGGCTACATCTGTCAACATGATTTATTAGTATTGATATTGTCTTCTTTGATCACTTGGATGAGGTAAGCGTTGGTCAAGTTTCTGCACTGAATAGTTAACTTTTTAAAATTTCTCCATTTGTATTCTGTTTTCTTTGGAAAAAAAGTAATTGAGAAGCCAAGACTTAAGAAATGGAGAGTTATCTTACACTCCTTTGAGGATGAAATATCTACATAATTAATTTGACATTCTTTTTCATGGGAAGTTTGGCTATTATCTCCCTTGATTCAATCATTTATGTATCAGTATGGACACATGAATATTAATTTTAGATATGGGGGTAAAATCCAATACTATTTTATTTATTCTGTTGTTCAAGTTACACCAGTTTTGGCTATTGGGAATTCTTTCACTTGGCTCCTATATCCCTTTGACATACCCCCACCATTTTGTGTGTTTGTCTTTGTACAGGTGTGTGCATGTTAGTTAATACTTCTTTCCTCTCTGGCAGTACTGTATACTTTAACCTCATTTTGTATATTTCCTGCCCAGTGCTAGAATCAACCATTTTTTTCAAGCAGCTCTGATCCCTTTCCTTGGAAACTGGTGTTAGAAGCCAAGATGTGGTACTAGTTATACTCATTGCTACTGGGATGCCATTACTTTTAGGTCCTCTCAGCTGACAGGAAAGAAAAAATTATATAAAATTACCTGGGTATATATACATACATCTATGCATATTCTATCACTATATCAATCTTTCTATCTATACCCTCCTCTGTGTGTGTGTGTATATGTATATATAGGTATATATATGTAAAATCTCCATATATACGTATATATCCATCTGTATCTATATTAAGCTCAGATTGCTGTCTCTCACTCTAATCCATTACCACATAAATCGTTCTAATCTCTTCTTGCTTATCATTTCCCATTCCAACAGCAAGAAACCTGGCTCCTACTGTCCAGCACCCATTTAATTACTCAGTTTCAGTATGCATGTATAGTGGTTTCAGAATTTTAATCTTTACCAACTTTATGAGCTAGGTTTTGGTATTTATGCATACTTTCTTTTGCTTTTAGTGTTAGAGAGTCTGCTCATTACCTGTTATTTAGGTCAGCACTTTCCCTTTACCACCTTCAGTGAGATTATTTCATAACTTTGTAATATAGTTAGATCTTTATTACAAAGTGATCCCCTGTCTTCTTAAAATTTTTTGTTAATTTTTACTCATCAAGTTTCACTCCTTTTTGCTTTGAAGTCCTTTGGGTTTGGCAAATGTACTGTGTCATATGCCCCACATTATAATATCTTAAAGTCTGTTTTCCTTGCCCTAGAAATCCGCTTGTGTTTCACCTATGCAACGTCCTCCTTTCCCCAAGACTACTTTGCAAATTACTCTATCCTACTATCATTTTACTCTTGAAATATTTTACATATAAAGGTGTTCTGGTCTCAATTTCTCTATTTTATAGGTGGTAACATAAAAGGTTGTGTGTCTTGATGTATGTGTGTGTAGATGTGTATTGTTATCCAGTTCCTTATTGTTGGATTTTGTAGCTATATATATTCGTGTGAAAAACAACTAGCTTTTGGGGTGCCTGGGTGGCTAAGTGGATTAAGCCACTGCCTTCAGCTCAGGTCAAGATCGCAAGGTCCTGGGATAGAGGTCTGCATCAGGCTCTCTCCTTAGCAGGGAGCCTGCTTCCTTCCCCCCCTCCCCTGCCTCTGCCTTCCTCTCTGCCTACTTGTGATTTCTCTTTCTATCAAATAAATAAATAAAATCTTAAAAAAAAAAAAAAAAAAACAACCAACCGGGACGCCTGGGTGGCTCGGTTGGTTAAGCAGCTGCCTTCGGCTCAGGTCATGATCCCAGCGTGCTCAGATCATGATCCCAGCATCCTGGGATCGAGTCCCACATCGGGCTCCTTGCTTGGCAGGGAGCCTGCTTCTCCCTCTGCCTCTGCCTGCCATTCTGTCTGCCTGTGCTTGCTCTCTCCCTCTCTCTCTGAGATAAATAAATAAAATCTTAAAAAAAAACAACAACCAACTTTTGCCTTGAGAAGCTGAATAATGCTTACTGTGTTATATATTACACATATATACACTAACCTCTTTTTTCATATTCTTTCCATTTTAATATCATGGAGTATATTATGAGAATTGAGTACATTGCACCATCCCATCCAATTAGTCTGTATTACAGCCTCAGAAATAGGGGCACCTGTGTGGCTCAGTTTGTTAAGTGACCAGCTCTTGGTTTTGCTCAGGTCATGATCTCCTGGATGGTGAGATCATCCCCCCATGGAACCCTATGTCAGGCTCCATGCCCAGTGGACAGTCCACTTGAAGATTCTCTTTCTTTGCTCCTCTCCCTGCTCTCTTTCTCTCTCCACTACTAAAATAAGTAAATCGATTTTTTTAAAAGCCTCACAAATTAAGAGAAATCAGTGACCCTATATGACCAAATGGTTAGCGCTAGATGTTTGGTGGTGGATGGCTATTAGCTAAAAATATAGAGGAAATGAAAGAACAAAGCTGATTGGTTTATATCCCTACCTCACATTTTCTTTGTCTTCTCATTTGGTTTTCCATATACAAATTTTGAAACTTGATTTTCGGTTTTTTTTTTTTAAACTGACACCAGGGAAATATGTCTGTTTATTGTAGAATAAATACAGTTTTCTTAAAACATTTCAAAAACATGCAAAAGCTCATGTTTTATAATGATATTAGGGTTTCTGTAGGTAGGAGTTCTGCATTTTGGAGGATCCTTATGTGATACAAACTGAACAATTGGGAGCACTAGCTCATAATGATGCGATCATTTTCGACAGTCTCTTTATGTAAGCTTTGGCAGAAATGTTGTAATGCGTTAGTCATTTTCATAGAGAAGATATTGGTCCATGCCAGAAATATAAATATAAAGAAGAAAATATATCCTTTGATGGATACTATTTCTATTTTTTAATCATTGTTTGAAGCAAACTATACCATTCTAAGAGCATGACGAGTACTACACATAAATAGAATTGCTTCTAGACATCCTTTATTAACTAGAATACCTGTCTCAAAATTGCTCCAATAAGTTTCAATACTTCCATTACATTTAAATTGCTCACAATTTACTATCTCTAGAGCTCTTGGTTAAACATCTGAGGAGACATTGAGCTCTACTTTTTGCTTCATTAATCAGAGCAACTCACTTGACCCTCATTGTTTCATTTCCTTCATCTGTAAATACGGTAATAAGGATGCACCGTATTTGAAAAGTTGGGCTAGATTTCTGTTAAGGTTAGCAACAAGTAAAGTTGATCTATACTTAAAGGTTGCTGATAACATTATAGAGGCAGGCATTTCAAAGTTTGCAGACTCACTTTAACTAAAATGTACAGCTTGGTAATATAAATTATACACTGTTCATAAACTGACAACAAAGTTTATAAAGTTTACTTTGTTATTATAACTCATATAAAATATGAGTTTACTCATGCTTTGAATATAGTAAACACTCACTAGATATTTTTTAGTGCTGAATTGAAGCCTGGATGGACTTGCTATAACGACTTAAGAGAAGATTCTGAAATAGTCAGAGAGGGAAGTTCACAGATATGCATTGATATAAAACAGGGTTTAGAAGAATGGTTTTTTACCATTTTGGACAAGTAAGAAGAGAAAACTATTACCTCCTCCCAGCTTAATCTGAAGAATTTTGTAATTCTGCTAAATTGGTTAGAGGTTATAACAAAGAAAAGGTCATTCAGAATAATGAATATTGGGGCGCCTGGGTGGCTCAGTGGGTTAAGCCACTGCCTTCGGCTCAGGTCATGATCCCAGGGTCCTGGAATCAAGTCCTGCATCGGGCTCTCTGCTCAGCGGGGAGCCTGCTTCCTCCTCTCTCTCTGCCTGCCTCTCTGCCTACTTGTGATCTCTCTCTGTCAAATAAATAAATAAATAAAATAAAAAAAAAAGAATAATGAATATCTCTTAAGTGACTACTATGTAAATATAGTTGAATTTACCAAACTATACTAGTAACTAAAGAGAAATCTCATTTACTAATGATAATTAAATTTATTGGAAGCTTGCTTTGTGGACAGTGTGTTAGACCCTTTACTCGATTTACCTCATTCAGTCTCAGATAGCTCTCTGAAACAGTTTTTAGTTTCATTTTACCAGTGGGTAGACCAAGTCCTGATAAGTTATTATACAATTATCTACTTTGCAATGAATGGTTTTAAGAGATACATCTCATATATATTATAAGCCCCTGAGTATAAATGTAGCTTGCTAATATGTATTTTAAAAGCCCTCATTTTGTTACCTAAATCTATTAATGGAAGGCCATTTTGCCAGTGATTAAGAATAAATGAAATATTGAGAAATGGTAGTATCTTTTTAACTAACTACACTTGACAAAATATCTTTCATGGTTTAGGTCGTAACAGCATTTATTTATTTATTTATTTATTTATTTTTAAGATTTTATTTGACAGACAGAGATCACAAGTAGGCAGAGAGAGAGAAAAGAGGAGGCAGGCTCTGTGTGGAGCAGAGAGCCCTATGTGGGGCTCGATCCCAGGACGCTGGGACCATGACCTGAGCTGAAGGCAGAGGCTTTAAGCCACTGAGCCACCCAGGCGCCCCCAGAATGGCATTTTTAATCTTGTATTTAAGATCTAGTACCTTACTTAAAGATAACTGGTTGCTTGTGACTAAGTATCTCGGATGGACAACTGCTCTCTCCAGTCTCTAGAATAAAGTACTGAGAAAAGACATTTATTAAAGCTGATTGTCCAAATTCCTGGAGAGTAGTTGTTTCTGTAGCTACCGGTATCAACAGCCACTGCTCAAGGCTCTTCAAATAATGGCCCCTGAACACCCTGAATTTGGTATGAAATTTCCCAATGGATTCATTTTAGTTATATCCTGTACAGACTTTTTAGTACATTTTAGTACATGTGGCTCTATAGGTGGCAAACAGCATAGATTGCTGGGTAGGCCACTGACCAGTATGTTTTTCTTCTATTCAATTGATACATAGTTACTGGTTATTTATTGAAGACAGATTAGTTTTCAAAAAACAAAACATAACAAAATAATATCAAAATAGGTAAATAGAAGCAAAACAATTGTTAAAACAATTTAACATTGTTAAATATAACAATGAGTTATATTTAACTCATTCTTTTCCAAATTTTGTATTTTGGATGGATGTTCCTGAATTGGGTTAGTATAGTAATACTACCAAAACTGGAAAAAGTTTCCCCAATCTGATTTTGTTTTAGTTGAAAGAGTTCCTAAGACTTTGAGAATAATTTTCAGATGGTCAGGATGAGTGGAGGAATGGAAGCAGTTACTCTTCCCAGTTCTGAAAATGAAGTTTATAGGAGTGGAAAATGCTTGATGCCTTCCAAATTAGACTGGATCCTGGGTAAATGCTAGCCTGCTTGTTAACAAATATCCCTCGTGGAATTATATCTCTAAGGTAGATAGATAGACACATGGATGTAGCTATAGGTATTTATCTAGTTTAGGAAAGCCTCAAAAGGCTCTACCTGATCCTAGAGACATACAACATGGAGGGTTTACCCCTTATTAAGTCAGAGGCAGGTATTGGCAGTTTTTTCTCTGAAAATATCCTTGTGCCCTCCTTACCAGGCCTAGTGATATGTGTAAATAGTTGCTATGGCACTGGAGGTTATGCCTTCATTCTGTCATGGCCTCTCTCCCAAGTGGTTTTCCAGTTGTTTAAAATCTAGTTGTTTAGAATCTAGGGATGCCTCAAATGCACATCATCTTCATTTCCCAAAAATAAGAGTAAAACCTGAGACTGTTACCCTCCCCTCTGAAATCCAAAGCCACAACAATTAATACAATTATTATATATAATAGTATAGTAAACTTATCCATACTCAATATAAGCCACATTATGAGCCTGACATATAAAAAATAAATAAATATTCCTAAATCCTTGTGGGATATTATTCTGTGATTTTATGCACCATGGAAACCAGTTTAATTTCTTAAAGCTACTTGTTTGGATTCTAAAATCCTCCATTGGTAACTTCTCAAATTACCATATAGTAAACAAACAGCAATAGGAAAATTTTTTTCCTAAGCATTGTAGATGAGCAAACATACATTTAAAAAGGCACTACCTTGGGGACCTGGGTGGCTCAGTGGGTTAAAGCCTCTGCCTTCAGCTCGGGTCATGACCCCAGTGTCCTGGGATTGAGCCCCACGTCCGGCTTTCTGCTCAGCAGCGAGCCAGCTTCCTCCTCTCTCCCTCTCTACCTGCCTCTCTGCCTACTTGTGATCTCTGTCTGTCAAATAAATAGATAAAATCTTTTAAAAAAAAAATAAAAGACACTACCTTGTAATCAAAGATGTTTCTAAATACCCCCTTGTTAGTCAGAGACACTACCTTGTAATCAAAGATGTTTCTAAATACCCCCTTGTTAGTCGGTACATACATTGCTTGCCTAATATTCAACCCCGCTAACTCCATACCCCTTCTTCCATTCAGATCCCCCTGCACAATTTCCCTATAGCCCTGGAGAAATCGCAGTTCCTTTCCACTGTGATTCTTAAGTCAGGAATGTGGTTTGAAGTGCATAGAGTTATCTTGTTTAATTGTGAAGTTGAGGAAGTTAAGGTTTTCCTGTCATGAAAAAGCCTGTGTAATATCAAGTGCTTACCTGTCTTCTCAAATATCTATGCCACCCAATTTATTTAACTATTCTTTGGCTTTTGAACTAGATTTCTACCATCACATAGCTCTTCAGTTCTGATGATACACACACACACACACAAAAACACAAGGAAGCCAGAGATACTGGCTTCTCTGGCTAAGCAGAGAAGACTGAGCTTTCAGAAGTACAGGCAATCCTAGGATACCCTTACTTTGATGTTTTGACAATGTGTCTTCCCAAGAGAGAAAAATTGAGTAGAAGGATAGAAAGAGTTAAAAAAAAAAAATAAGGAAGTAAAAAAGGAGAGGATCTTAATGGGCTTCAACTGGTAGTCTATAAGTAATGCTTCATGAAATAATTAAATATTATATCCAGATGTATTTCATCATTCCTTAAATCAGTAATAAAATCTTTTTATTGTGTCCCAGTCCAACTTAGTACTCTTCTGTTCAACTTAAAGTAGGTAGTGGTTAGCTGTAGCATGAGAATAATTTTAGAGGAGAATGATATTTGAAAAAATTCAAAAGACAAATCTAAATCTTACTCTCTACTTTTGAAGATCTCAAAGATGTTCAATCCAGATGATGATTTACTAACAGAATAATAGAATGACAAACTTTTCATTTTTCAAATAAAAATTTCTAAGTTACACATTATATCATTATTGATTAAATTATAATCAAACCTGTCATTTGAAAATAATTTCCTATGATCTGTACATTTCATAAATCCTTTATATGATTTTTTAAGACTAAGGGTAGTTGTTTTTCACTTATGGGCTTATATTTTTTCAGTGATCATTTTTTTAAAAATATAGAATGCTTCCCGAATTTTTGTGTTATCCTTGTGAAGGGACCATGCCAATCTTCTCTATAGCATTCCAATTTTAGTATATGTGCTGCTGAAGTGAGCAGTTTTGGTGATAATGTTTAACACTTAAATTGAAAGTCAGAAGACTTTTTCAATGCATACGAATATGAGTAAAAATAAAATGATATGAGCTCTTGGGTGGCTCAGTTGGTTGAGCATCTGCCTTTGGCTCAGGTCATGATCCCAGGACTCTGGGACTGAGCCCCACCTTGAGCCGCCCCCTCAGTGGAGAGCCTGTTTCTCTCTCTCCTTCTGTTGCTCCCCCAGCTTGTGCTTGCTCTCTCTCTCTCTCTCTCTCTCTCTCTCTCTGTCAAGTGAATAAATATAATCTTAAATAAAGAAAGAAAATGATATAGGGAAGTATAAAATTTTGGTACATTAAGTAATGATGGGACTACTGGCTTATAAAAATTCATTCTACATTTTGTGTCACTATTTCATAGCTAGAAGCCTGAGAGTTTGAGTACCTACACAGAGGGAGAGTACAAATAAACACCTATGCAAGTGTCTACCATAAGAACAGAACAACCAATATGCTATATGATAGAAAAAAGCAAAGTGAAGTACTGATTGTAAGTGGTGCTTGATTTTATTAAGCCAAGAGAGCACTATTACTGAAAGTCTTTATCTGACTAAGGCATATTGTTTTGTTGTAATGATGTTCATGAGCTGTCTTGTGGCTGCCATTTAAAGCCTGCCATTCACCTAAAGGATGCAGAAGCCTTGAAAATGTTAGTTAGGTGATAGCCTGATCCACATTGAAGAAGCTTTAATTTAGATGTCTCCACCATTTTCTTTGAAATGCTCTCACATGTTCACAAGAACAATAGCCATGGAACTGTGACACTGTCAAAAGTCAACTTGGTGGGAACACAAATTCCTTTGAAATCTTCAACTGTTTCATTGCATATGTCTAAATCAAAATCTAGTGATTATCTCATTGAAAATATTTCTAAAATACCAACAAATAAATGAACTTGCCCTTCCATCATGGAAATCTGTTTCTTGAAGAGATATATATATATATATATATATATATATATATATATATATATATATATATATAAAGATTTTATTTATTTATTAGAGAGAGAGAGAGCATGAGAGGAGAGAGGTCAGAGGGAGAAACAGACTCCCTGCTCAGCAGGGAGCCTGGTGTGGGACTCGATCCCAGGACTCCAGAATCATGACCTGAACTGAAAGCAGTTGCTTAACCAACTGAGACACCCAGGTGCCCCTTGAAGGTATATATTCTTTTAGCTGAAAACACAATGTAATATTTGCCTTATATTTAGGTAGGGTAAGTCCCATTTGTGAGAGTTTGGTAGGACCATGTGTAGCTATGATGCTTCATTGTCCTATACAACTAATTCTTCAAATTGAAATTAATTGCTGGACTTTGGTTCTTGCATATGCAGCCATCTTAGGAGAGGTAGCACATTAGATTGCTTTCACCATCATTTGTTAGTGTGAATGAGTTTATCAGGTCTTTCTTCACCAGAGCTTTAGACAGGACCTCCAAGAAGATGGGTTTAGAGAAAGCATAACTACTTTAGATAAGTATAAAACATACTAAGGAGGGAATACTGAAGTTTCTAAAACAAAGACAGAATGATATAAACTTCTGCCTATAATTTCATTTCATTTTGGTAATCTGGAACAACATCCTTAGTAAGAAAACAATGACAGAACCAGCTGTTGATAGATTATTTTCTATAATCCATATTAACTAAACAAAAAATACTGACACAATATGTCTTCTATTTTGGGATGGGGGAAATTTTAAAATGTCAGCAAATGACTTGTTGAAATGGGAGAAAATTCAGATACATAATTTCTCTTTTCTTCCCTTTGTTGGGTTGACTTTTCCAGGTAGGTGCTTTGGAAATAACTAAGAAATAAGTGGTATCTTTAGAAAAAGAAAAAGAAGAGCTGAGGTATAGCAATTGCTTTTTTGAGTTCCTAGGAATCAGAGTCTTAATCAGGTCAGTGGTGAATTTTTTAAATTAAAGTATTCCTAAGCTTATGGAATTTCTAGTTCATATTAGAATATGCAAAATTAGTGTTTATACTTAGTTTGGCTATATGCAACCTTTTTAAAATTAGTTGATACTCATTCTCTAAACTTTTCCACCTCCTCTTCTTTTTAATAGGCTGCATTCTGACTTCTTTTCTCATCACTCCACTAAAATTGCTCTTAGTAATGACATTGTTGACTTCTGACCTGACAAATTCAGCAGATGCTTTCCAAGTATTCCCTTTGTTCCATTTGATGCTGTTCATACATCCCTTTTTGATATTTCTTTTTTTTTTCAGTTCTATAACTCTCTCTTAGTCTCATTTTCACCACCTAAAAGTCTAAATCTCAGTCTCTTTCATGGACTCCTCTTCTGTACACTCGTTATACACAGGTGTACCTCAGAATTCCACTTCATATTCTTCTCATTCCTTATACATTCTTCAATGATCACATCCACTCACTTAGCATTTATATTAATTGTTCCTAACAGTCTGGAACATAGAGCCTGCAATTTTTGTCCTTCCAAGTCCAGAGGTGAAGACTGTCTAGTGACTGGAATTGGGAACAATGGAAAATAGCAGCACATCATCTTTGCATAAGATAATGCAAAGCCTCATTGCAGACCGTCATCACCTCTCACTGACTATGTGCCAGGCATTGTCAAGAGAAGTGTATGTGGAAAGTTATATAAAATAAATCAAAAGGTCATGATAGTCTACTTGTCTAGCATAATTCTACTCATAGGAGTGATTGAATAACCATTTGCTAATTGTTTGGGTCTACTAAACAGGTCATAGGAAGTTCATCTGGTCTAGCAACTTCCTAGTATTACTCAAGAATAAAAAAAAAAAAAAGACAAGAACAGATGCTGTTGTAGAGGTCATGCCAAGAAAATGTGAAGCTTTGAAGCTTTTCATTTCCTTGTAACTACCACCATTACCTCTTCAAATTTCAAATTGAATGTTTGTCAGTATTAAGTCAATGAGACAAGCTGTTCATGCCACAAATTCGTCATATTCTAAAGTAGACATGACAAATGCATCTTTGTTAAATGTTCTTTTTAGAGTAAAACCTTTTGGCAATTAGCTTAAAAGAAATTGTTATTTCATTGGTAAGCGTATGGAACCCCTGCTTGTAGAATTCATAGAATGTGACCACCCAGACTGTAGATTCAGTGGTCTATGGATCATTGTAGTACTGTGGATCAATATGACTAAGTTACATGTTTTCCCTAAGAATGGTTATCCCAAGGGTATGGTTAATTTGGAAAAGGAAATAATAGAAGATGAAAATATATACTTTCTCCTGGGGCCTAGAGCTAAAGAAAGTAAGTAGTAATGCTGTTTTTATTTCAAAATACCATAATGTAATAGATCCTTAAACTTTCTCAAATATCTTCCTGTTCCCAGCCATGCTGTCTATGAGATGTACCTCTAGTAGCGATGCACTATGTACTGGTATTTATCTGTGACTGCCTGGACCAGAAATAGGCAGAACAATCAATAGAGATGAGGTAATTAAAATAGAGAAGAAAAGATAAACAGGAGGTATAGACTGTGTGTCCTAATTGTCTTCCTGTTGACCATCCAGGTCTTTTATAATACTTGGATGTCTTGCAGCCTGTGTGTTCTTTAAGATAGTATTGCATCCATTTAATAAAATCCTGTTTTGTTTAAACTAATTTGCATTGTATTATTTGTGTTTGTAGCCTACTCTTTGCCTGCCAAAACGACAACAACAACAACAAAACCACCATTTTGTCAGGGAAGAGCATGATCTTTTTAGAGCCCTTTTTCTTCCTTTTCTCAGCTTCTCAGTATTACTCTACTTATATAGTTTCTGTGAAAGGTGCTATTTTTTCTATAAACCCTTGAAATGACCATAGTCAACTGCTGCAGAGATTGGCACTTGGCTAGATCTAGACCAATCACAACCCTTCCTTTGTATTTCTGGATCTGGAAGTAAGAAGAGCGTTAGACCATTTTCTCACCACTGACAATTTTTTCAGATATAATACTCAATGAATTCAAGCATTTTTCCCAGTAATGCAAGTCTGCAATAAAAGACTATGAAGCCAACAAGTGAAGCACAATGAAGGGAGAAGCTGAA
>NC_045618.1:80243836-80291336 GCF_009829155.1 Mustela erminea | reverse complement strand
CTCACTATCATTTTTCTATAAAATAATATATCAAATAGGTATTAAACATAACCAGATGGTATATCTTGCAACTTCACTGCTCTTTCTAGCCTCAGAGATTTCTCAAACTCTTAGTAACTTTTTCCCACACGGAAGAAGCAATTTAAATGGTATTTCAGCAGGAAGATCTTTTCTGATCGGTCTAAATGAGATCTCCCTAAATTTCTTTCTCCAGGCATTATTTATTCCTTTCTATGATAGCTCTTGTTGGTTTTCATCACATATTTATGTGTTTTGATTTTTTCCCCTTTTCTCTCACTAGGCAATAAACTCATGGGGATGAGCCATAGAGTATTTGTCAGTCTATAGTCAGCCCCTGACAGCATATAGCAGGCATTTGAAGTAATGAAAATGAATATCATAAAGGGTCTTGTATACCATGTTAAGGCATTTAGCCTTTATAGCTAAGATAGTCATAGAAGAATTTTAAGCAAGATAAATCCTTCTTGGGCTTCAGTGGAGGGTGGGTGGGGAATGAACTGGAAGGGAACATGACTGGAAGCCAGGTGGTGGATTAGAAAAGGAATTGAAACAATCCAAGAAATTATGAAGCTCTAAACTAAGGAAGTTTAATGGAAATACAGAGAAGAGAAATGGTTCCAAAGATATTTAAAATTAGACTATTTTAACTAAAGCAGAGTACAGATAGGGAAATAATGAGAATGAATTTTGATTCTGGACTTTAGGCCAGATTGTAAACCTATAATCCTGTATCAAGACATTTGTAATTCTTTAAACATTAAAAAGTCAACGTCAGATTTTGGAAATGGAGTTTTGTTTGTTTTTCTTTTTGTTTGTTTGTATGTATGTTTAAATCATTTTAATTGGCAGCACTAAGTTATTGGGACATATGGAATAGACTTCTGGGACCATGCAGAAGTTGAATATTTAGTTTTATGAATCAGTACTCCCCAACTCAGCCATAAGTCTTTGTCCAAGGTCATCTCAGTGATGAACTGGTAATTGTTATCAAATGGACTTCCTTTATAATTATCATCATACTGCCACCACAATCAGTGATAATGGCAGCAGTGACAACAACAACATGAACAAATATTTATTGAGCAATTACTCTGTATAAGGCTCTGCAGAGTGTTCCTGAGTACAGAGAAATCTGACATACTCCCTGACATTAAAGAGGGTAGAATATATGCATTAAAATACACTAACTGTGTAGAGTAGCATGTGATAAAATGAGTTATAGGAAAGTAATTGCTGCTGGAGTTCAAATAAGAGAGTTGCGCGTAGCTGAAAAGTCTTTAGGAAAAGCTATATGGAGGAGGTGAGACTTGAATAGGCCTTCGAGGAAGGACCAAATTAAGATAGATATAGAGGAAGGGCAGCAACTCAGACAGCATCGTAAGAGCAAAAGTGGAGGTGGAGTTCCCACATCTGTTTTAAGGACAAGCAGACAAGTGGACAAATGCTTTGACTAAAGCATCAAGTTTATAAAGAGCAGTAAAGGAAGTGTTCAGAGAATTGGATGGAAACAGATTGTAAGGTGCCTTTGATGTCAAACTAATGATGGTTTATTTTGAATAGACTTATGATCACTTATTTCAAGGAAAGTGGAGAATCACTTGCAAATTTTGAGCAAAGTAGCTACTTGTGGAAAGTTATTTTTTGGAGTTTTTAGAGGATGAATCTAATGAGCATGTTCTGGTTTCGTCTTAGAGATGAAAATTCACATTGATAAGACCAGTTACTATGGCAATATTTTAGGGAAAAAAAGAGAACCTTATGTGAGAAAGAAGGAGGATATAACATGAGATTTTTTTCTTACTTTTTTTTATGAAAAACTGAAAAAAAAGTAGATGGAATAATGAACCCCCATATATTCACCACCCAGCGTCAAAAATGACCAATTCATGATTGATCTTATTTTATCTCTATTCCTACTTATCTCTTTACCTCTAGGTTTTTTGAAGTCAATCATCAATACCTTTAACTTATATATATAGGAGTATGAATCTCTAAAAGGTAAGGACTTATTAGTGAACATAGCCATAATACCATTATTATACCCAAATAATTAATAATTTCTTCATAATCCCAAATATGTACTCAGTTGTCAAGTTTCTCTAATTTTTATGTTTTTTATAATTCATTTCTTTGAATCAGTATCCAAATAAGGTCCATTTAGTATGATTAGTTAATGATGTTTCTTAAATATTTGTTATAGGAACAATTATTAATGGGTTTCTTTCTTTATTTTAAAAGAATTATTATAAACTCATGTTAAAATATATTTGATGCATTTCAGTCTATTGCAGTTATCCTTTCAGTGTTCAGATTGTCCCATCTTTGCCTGATTGATAACCTCTTTGAATTGACTTCTGCAGTTTTTTGATACAGCCTTGGTGGGCTTTGAGAGCTTTCTGACTCCCTTACATAATGATGCCCCAGGATCCTCTTTTAAATTTTCTACCCAACACTCAGAATTACCCATTCTCCAAGAAGACTTTATTACTTGTGTTGTGGAATGGTAGTTAAAGACCACAAAGAGGGGACACCTGGGTGGTTCAGTCAGCTGGATATCTGCCATCAGCTCAGGTCATGATCTCAGGGTCCTGGGATCGAGTTCTGCATTAGGCTCCCTGCTCAGCCAGGGGTCTGCTTCTCCTTCTTCCCCTCTCCCCTCCCCTCCCCCTGCTCATGCTCTCTCTCTCTCTCTCACCTAAATGAATAAAATCTTTAAAAATTTATGACTTTGTGTTATTTATATTTACTGTGAGTTCTAATTCAAATTTAGGTATACATGGTTATTACCTAACCTTATTGATTTGTCCTGTTTCTGTCATGCCAGCACTCCTGGTTTTCCATGATAATCATATGAAACCTCATTTGCTTTCTCCTTCAGTACAAAGACAACAGTCCTATAGTAACAATACAACACTGCTTCCTATAATATAAATCCTCATGATGTATAGTTAATTATTTTTTTCAAGCTTTATTTTTTTGCACATCAGAATATATTCAACTAAGGATATACAGTCAAATTGTATTTTAAAGTCAACTGTAAATATTTTCTGCTTTTGTATTAGGTCACTTGTTTCTCCATGCATGAATTCCATACTGTTTTAACTGCAGAAGCTTTATAGTATGTACCAATAACTTCTAGGGATAGGTTATTCTCATTCTTCTCTTTTTCAGAGTTATCTTTTATTTCAGGGTTACTGCTACCTTTTTATGTTTTATTTTTCCAACTGAACTCTCTTTAGCCTTAAGGAAAATAAAACCCTAATGACATTTTATTGTGTTGACATATTTATGTTGTTAAGTCTTCCCATCAAATAACAGTATGTTTTTTCATTCATTTACTTCTCCTTTTGTGTCTTTCAGGATTATTTTGGAATCTTCTGGATATGAGAGATAGTAAAAAGGTGAAACAGTAGGACTGGAACATAAGGGGAGAAATAGAGAAAACCATGGTTTCCATACTCTTTGGAGAATAATTCATTTGTTGGTTTGTTTGTATAAGGCTCTTTGAAGAGATCAACAAAGGGAATAATGGTGAGTTTTCCTTTAGTACCAGATCTGAGTTCTGTCTAAGCCTTACTGGCAATTAAATATATCAATCAAATTTATATAAAAACAAATATCATTGAAATAAATTAGGAGTAATTGCTGAGAGAGTAAATCACATGAGATAGTTATTCACTCTCCTTGGTCACATGACATGAAAAAATTGTTCCTCTTAGAGCTGTGTAGTTCCATGCAAAATTGTAGAGATTTTCCTCCACCTCCTTTTCACATGCTTCTCATACTGTAGCACCTTCTAACCCTACAGCCATCACCCTATTCTGGATTCAAATGTCTGTATTATGCTGTAGTCCTTCACACAGCACCTAGAGCAGAAATGAGGGACCCTGCCTCTGTCACCCACCTGTATCTACTATCTACCAAATCCTGTTGAATGTATCTCCTAAAAAAAGAGCCAAACAAACAGATTGAGTCTACATCCTAAAAAACTCTTGAGAAACCATTTACTCCTCTCCATTATCATTGCCTAAGTCATTGCTTTACCCAGAACATCATTTTCTCACCAATTATAGTGAGATCAACTACTCATTACTCATCTTGCTTCATTTATCCTCTTGTTTCCTTTCTTATGTGACTACATGTGGCAATATTTATCCTATTTATATCTTCAAGCCATTTTCTGTATTGTTATCTGAGTCATCTTTTAAAATACAAGTTAAATACTTCTATGACCCCTATTGTTTTTTCAATTTAAATTCAATTAATTAACATATAGTGTATTATTAGTTTCAGAGGTAGAGTTCAGTGATTCATCAGTTCTATATAAATGCAGTGCTCATTACATCTCTTGCCCTCCTTAATGCCCATTACCCTGTTGCCTGCCCCCCAATCTCCTCCAGCAACCCTCAGTTTGTTTCCTGTGGTTAAGAGTCTCTTATGGTTTGCCTCCTATCTGATTACATCTTGTTTTATTTTTCCCTCCCTTCTTCTATGTTCCTCTGTTTTGTTTCTTAAATTCCAAACGGGAGTGAAATCATGATAATTCTTTCTCTGATCAACTTGTTTCACTTAGCATAATACCTTCTAGTTGCATCAACTATGACCCCCACTGTTTCCTAGTGGATAGTCTAGAAAATATCAAGGGGTCCCATGACAAATACTGCATATTATATTCTTAAGATAATCACAGGGTAAATTTGGCTATAAGAGCCCTTTGTAGCAGAGAAACTTGTTTAAATGTGATCGGTTTTATGGCCTGGATTCATGTGATTATAGGCTATTTTAAATACACCTGTCAATTTTTTGTCAATCAGTTTTTCTGAAGACATACTTCAGGATATACTGACATAAAGAATAAAGTTCAAACTTCCTTATTATGAATAACCTTAGTATTGCTGTGACCGCATCTTCCATGGTTCCTTCATATTCCTAATATTCCACCAAGGGTATAGCATTGTACAACGCCAGTGCACAGTTCATACTCATGGGCACTGTCGACAGTTCTGAACTTGCTATCCTAAGCAGTCTCTCTGTCTTTTAGTGTATGCAGTACCATTTTTCCATTATTTATTTTGATCCCATCATCAGCCTAATAAATTCCCATCATCAGCCTAATAAATTCCCACTTGTCCTTCAAGAGCCAGTTTAGATGTTAACTTCCTCAGTACCAGTGTGAACATCATCTACACAGACTGAACAGAAGAGGTATGATGACTCAAAGAATATATGTAAAGTGAGATAAAAGCCAAAAACATACCTTCAGCAATGCCTACATTTAGGAAGTTCCCCTTCTTCAGGAAGATGCCCCATGAAGGAGACTGAAAAGGAATTTTTAGAGCTATAGGATGAAAAGCAATGGGAATTTTGTCACAGAGTCCAGCTAAAGTGAAAAAAATATTAATAGAAAGGCTAAAATACTATAGGTTATAAATTGGAGAAAGAAGAAAACGGAAAATGCACAGAATCTTATTGATAATCTTAATGAAACAGTTTGAGGAGAGCTATTGACTACTACTAGATAACTATGGTCCTTCCTTTATCCACTACCCTCATATTTCAAGAATACACAGAGGACCTGAGACTCCATTCATCACCTCAGAACACACACACACACACACACACACCCTTATAAAGAAAACCAGATAATTGGATTGGATTGACAGTTTGGAATGAAGTTTAAGAAAAGAAAGTAAATCATCCTGGAGTAGAGATCATTGAGGAGGCATGGCAAATGAGAAGGAAACTTTTAGTAAAGGGACTTTTCTCCTGATTCTCCCTGGAGGAGATGGAGACCCTGCTGAAGGGAAAAAGTAGAGAAATTTTGTTTACCATTCTTTGTATTTTATGTGCATTTGGTTGTCTAATAGGAACAAATTTTCCACAATTTCAAAAGTTAAGGGGTTAACAAATGAGTTGCCAAAAGGAAAAAGATAGTGCTATAGCTTGAAAAGAAAGAATTGAGGAAAAGATTTTGCTAGCCTGAAGGAAAGAGAAAGAGAAAGGAACATGCTAAACAGGCAATAGAGAGGAAAGAATTAATGAAGCAGAGTACTAGAAGAGGGTAGCTAAGCAGGGTCGGGCCTGGTTAGTACTTGGATGGGAAGAGGGTATATATTTGTATGTATGTGGTGTGTGCATATATGGTGTATGATATGTGGTGTGTATATGTGTGTGATATGTGGATGAATGAAGGATTAGATCATGGTAATATAATATTTTTATTTCAATTCAATATTTATTATTCAATTTTTGAATAATAATTCAGGTTTATAAACTATTAATATTTGATATCCCAGTACACCTCTCCCATGCACTGATCGAAGAATGTTGCCACCTTCTCACTATAATGTGATATGGATTCTTTGTCTTCTGTTTCTACAAATATTTAAAAAAAGAGAATCTTACTTTATTGCCCTGTGGATGTTTGAAGAGAAAACTTCTTTAGGATTAAACAGGAAGAGAAAAAGAAATGTGGTTTTTTTTTCAATCTTACATATAGAAAACTCATATTAAAAGTCTCCCTGGACATAGAACTGACTATATATGCTTTTGACTGTTCTTTTTTATTTTCAGTGTACTGGCAATGTGCAATACATTTTAGAGGTTAGACCACTTAGGGAATACATATGGAACCTCTGAGCAAAATAATATGCTAGATATTTCTGTACTATTTTCATAATTTAATGTTATTGAAGTTGGTCCTTAAGGAGGGGAAGAGTCACATATTTCTTTTTCATGTTGGAACAATCACAACATTATTTGATCAGTAGAGAATTTTTTCTTTATTTCACAAAATCTTTAAGGAGTGGGATTTCTATATGATCTATGAAATGAAGGTTGAATAGAAGTAATAGGAGGCCTCCTTGGTACATTGTCACTCAAGCATTCAGAAGTTTTATCCTGCCTGGAACATTCTTTACACGTGATTCTTATTTCTCAGCTTTAAACTACACCTAGGTGGAATCTTTTGTTCTCAGTGCTGCCAAAGCTCCCATCTTCCAGCAGTGACCTCAGTTTAGCACCTGCTTGTAAGATGTGTTTGCACATTGTTGGTACGTTTCGGTGACATGTATGTTCCCATCAAGGAGACTGTCATAGAATTCAGGAGATGTTAACATTTTTCCATCTGTGTGTGAAAGTGACGTTTCCTGTTAATTTTGTTCTTTTGCTGAACTCTCCAAGCAAAAGCCTTCTGTGGGAGGCAGGATGATGTCATTATAGTCATAGCATAAATTTTTCAACCTTTAGAATGAGACATATTGTGGCATATATTTCACTCTTTTAAAAGCAGTGAAATAAAAACTTGGGGGATGATGATATCAATTTTATATTTTCAAGTGTGGGGGTTTCCAGAGGCTTGAGAATGACTCCAGGGCTAAAATTTCCTCTGGCACATGGATTTCTTCTGTCGCCTTGAGAGAAGCAAGCCCATCCATGGATGTCTGTGTTTATGAGGCCAGCAGACTTGGCTAGTAAATTTCAGAGGTATTGAGACTTTGTGCAGGCAAAATAGTCTAGCAGTAGTGATTTAAAAATAAAAAGAAATCAGACTTCTGATTTCGGTTCTGACATGTGAAAGCTGGGAAGTTGTCACTCCCATTTTTACAACCAAAAAAATGTTGAGCAAACAAAATCAGTGACTTTTCTTGGACCTATCAGAGGACTGTGGTTGCAGAACAAATGCTGAAATCCAGAAAGAAAGACAAATATGGAGTCACAGTCTCCATCTCCTTTTCTTAAGAAGAAGCTATTAGAGTCATACATTGTTGGGCACTGTTAAATAATAATTTTGTTGAGTTGTTAGAGGCTGAGTCTGGACTAGCTTGAGAGTAAGAGTTTTCTTGGGGCTTTAGTCTTTTTTTTTTTTTAAGATTTTATTTATTTATTTGACAGAGAGAGAGATCACAAGTAGGCAGAGAGGCAGGCAAAGAGAGAGAAGGAAGCAGGCTCCCCGCTGAGCAGAGAGCCCGATGCGGGGCTCTATGCCAGGACCCTGAGATCATGACCTGAGCCGAAGGCAGAGGCTTTAACCCACTGAGCCACCCAGGCGCCCCGGGGCTATAGTCTTAAGAGGTCCCTCACACTTGGTTTCTTCCTTGAAGAGCTAAGAAAGATTCCTTCTTGGCTCTCAGAGGGGAGGCGAAAGATAGTCATTTTGAAATACTCTAAGAATGTTCTCATAACAAGGGCTACTTACTCTTCAGAGGAAAGACATCACCAGAGTCTTAGGTACCTAAGGGAAGGGTATTCTCTCTACTCCAGCTTCCTATAGCTTTCCAGGAATACCTAAGTGGAAATAAATATAAGAACTATAACTTGCAAAGGTTACATCCCAGGTGCACAGGCCCACGAAAAGGCAGAGATTCATTCGTAATAGTGCACAATGCTTCCCCTTCCTAATTCTCTTTTATCACATCACAACAGGTCCACTGTAATAATGGTAGTATAGCTTAAGTTGCTGAAAGACAGACTTTACCTAAGGAAGAGTTTGTAAAGAAGCCAAAGACAATGAAGGAGGCAAAAACAAGGACATGAAACGAATTTGAAGCCTCTGGCGCAGCTACAGCAGTCCTTTAACACAGCCCTACCCCTAGCCACCTTAACATAAAACCCTACACTAAAGGCCTGTTTACCTCAGTTTCTAGTACCTGGTACATCATGTATGGCTTTCAACAAGAAATTACAAAGCATGCTAAAAGTCGAGGAAAAAATGCAATCTGAAGATAAAGTGAGCATTAGACCAGAATCAGATATAACACAGGTGTTGGAATTATGACACAGAATTTAAAACAATTATGATTGATATCTTCAAGGTGCTAATAGAAAAAGTAGCTAGCATATAGGAATGTATGGGTACAGGAAGAAGAAGGGTGGAAATTTTAGGAAAGAATCAAAAGAAAATGATAGAAATCCAAAATCACTATAATGAAAATAAAGGATGTCTTAGAAGGGCTCATTAATAAACTTGATACAGCTGAGAAAACAGTAAGTGAACTTGAAGATAGATTGCTATAAACATTCAAAAAAGAAGTGCAAAGGGAAAAAGGATGAAAAAAAAATGAACATGAGAGATTATGGACTCTGAAAAACAATCTGAGGGTTTTGAAGGGGCGGGGGGTGGGTAGTTGGGTGAGCCTGATGGTAGGTATTATGGAGGGCATGTATTGCATGGAGCACTGGGTGTGATGCATAAACAATGAATTCTGGTACACTGAAAAGAAATTAAAAAAAAAAAAAAAGAACATCCAGTAAGTGTGGTATGATTTCAGAAAGTATAGCCTACATGCAATTGAAATACCAGAAGAAGAGAGAAGGTGCAGGAAAAATATGTGGGGGCACCTGGGTGGCTCAGGTGGTTAAACATCTGTCTTCAGCTCAGGTCATTATCTCGGGGTCCTGGGATCAAGCCCCGCATTAGGCTCCCTGCTCAGTTGGGAGTCTGCTTCTCCCTCTCCCTCTGCCCTCTACTCATGCTAACTTGCTCGCTCTCTCAAAGAAATAAAATCTTTAAAAAAAAGTATGTGAAGTAATAATGGTGAGGATTTTACAATATTAGTAACAGACACTAAACTACAGATATAGGAAGCCCAGAAAATACAAGCAGGGTAAATAACAAAAAAAATTCAGGCATATTCTATTCAAACTGTAGAAAACCAAAGACAAGGAGAAGAGCAGCCATAATTTAAAGATTCTAAAGGTCCTGTACTAATAAAAGAAAAGGAACAAAAATTAGGTACATATCCCTTCCAAAACTATGATAGCAAGAAGAGAGTGAGATAAAGTATTTAAAGTGGAAAGAAAAAACCCTCAAACTATAATCCAATATCCAATGAAATTACTTTTCAGAAGGGGAAATAGAGACTTTCGCAGTCAACATAATCAAGGAAATTCATCACTAATAGGTCTCTTCAAGGAAATATTTTTTTAATTCTCTAGGGATAGAGAAGTTAATATTGTTCAGAAACTCAGATATATATGAAGAAAGGAGGAACATTAAAAAGGAACAGATGAAGGCATTTGTTAAAATTTAAACATCTTATTTTTCTTATTTTTAATTAATCTGAATAATTACTGTTTTTAGGCATAATAGTAATAATGCATTGTGTGATTATAACCCATGGATAAGTAAAATGGATAATAGCAATATCATAAGGGAGAGAAAGGAATCAGGAATACTGTTATAATGGTGCTGTGCTGGATGTGAAGTGGTTTAATTTTATTCGAGATGGACATGTATTACTTAAAGTGTATATGGAAAGCTGTAGTGTAACCACTAAAAAATGGTTAAGCATAATTGATATGCTGAGAGTGGAAAGGCAGTGAGTCATAAAAAATGTTAAATTAAAACCAGAGAATGCAATAAAAGTGGGAGAGAAAGGAACAAAGAACAAATGAAAACAACAGAATCAGGGCAGTTATTAATCCAACTAGATCAAAATATATTTTATTTTATTTTTTTTAATTTTTTGGTAAATACTTTTATTTATTTATTTGACAGAGAAAGAGAACACAAGCAGGGGGAACAGTAGAGGAAGAGGGAAAAGCAGGCCCTCTACTGAGCAGTGAGTCTGAGGTGGGCCTGGATTGGGATCATGGGATCATGACCTGAGCTGAAGGTTGACACTTAACTGACTAAACTACCCAGGTGCCCCTCAAAATACACTTTAAATATGAATGGCCTAAACATACAAATTAAAAGACAGAGATTATTTCATTTAACTAAAAGACAAAACTACATGATATCTAGAAGATATCAACTTTATGTATAACAACTCAGCCCGAAAATTAAAAGACGGAGAGAGAAATACCATGTTACCACTAATAATAATTTTAAAAAGCAAAGATAACTATACTAATTTCAGATATAGCTGACTTCAGAAAATTACTAGGGATTAAGATAGGCTTTATGAAATGATAAAGGGTCAATTCTCCAAATAGACATAACAATTAACACACATATACTCGCATACACCACAGCAAAAGCATCAGAATATGTGAGATTTAAAACTGACGGAATTTCAAGGAATAATAAACAAATCCATTTTTATAATTGGAGACTTCGGCATCCTTCTCTCAGTAACTGATGAATAAAGCAGGCAGAAAATCAGTAAGGATATAGTTGGACTGAGTAGCATTATGAGTCAACCTGAACTAATTAACATTTTTAGAATACTCTATCCAACACCAGCAGAATATATATTCTCAAGGTTACCTGGAACATTCTTAATGATACACCATATGCTCAGTCATGAAACATACTTAACAAATTAAAAAAAAAATCATACAGGGTATGTTGTTAGACCACAGTGGAATTAAACTAGAAATCAATAACACACAGATAGTTAGAAAAAGTCCAAATACTTGGAGGCTAAACAAACACTCTGAAATAATTTTTGGGTCAAAGAAGATATCTTAAGAGACATTTTAAAATATTTTGAACTAAACTAAAATGAAAATACAACCTATCATAACTTACGGGATTCAGTGAAACTAGTGCTGAGAGAGAAATTTATAACATTAAATACATTAATTTTAAAAAATCTGTAATAAATCATCTAAGTTTCTACCTTAGATGATTCCTTCCTTAGAGACGGAAGACCAATTTAAACCTAAGTTAAGTCAGAGAAAAGAAACAATAAAAATCAGAGCAGAAAACAATGAAATTGAAAACAGGAAATCAGTAGAAAAAAAATCAATGAAAGCAAAAGCTGATTGAAATTCTATTGAAATGATCAGTAGAATTGATAAACCTGTAGCAAGTTAACCAAATAAAAATAGGGAATAAACAAATTCACAGTATCAGAAAGGAAAGAAGGATCATCACTACTTGCCCAAGGATGTTAATAGGAAAATAACAGAATGTTATTAACAACTCTGTGCCCCCAAATTGACAGAAAAAAAATGGACCAATTTCTTGAAAGATACAAACTACCACAACTTAAAGGGAGACCATCTAATTTGAGTAGCTTATATCTATTAAATTGAATTAACATTTACTAACCTTTCAAAAAGCAAAACATTGGCCCAGACAGTTTCATTGGTGAGTTCTACCAAGCATTTAAGGAAGAAATTATACCAAATCTCCATAATCTCTTTCAGAATATAGATGCAAACACTTCCTAACTCTTTTTTTGAAGCCAGCATTACCCTTAACCAAAACCAAGGACATTACAAAGAAGGAAAGTTATAGATCAGTCTCTCTCATAAACACAGATCAAAAATCCTCAACAAAATATTAGCAAATTGAATTTAACACCATTAAGAGAGTAATAATAGCAGTTACAGACCAGGAGAAATATTTACAAAACACATACCTAAAAAGAACTTGTATCCAAAATATACAAATAACTCTTAAAACTGAACAAATAAGAAAACAAGCTAATTTAAAAATGAGAACAAAAATCTGACCAAAGAAGATATATAGATGGAAAATAACTTTATGAAAAGATGATCAGTATCATTTGTTACTAGAAAATTCCAGATTAGAATAATAGTGAGATACTACTACATACCTCATACAATGTAAAATTTTTTTTAAAAATTAATTTGAAAAACCCTGATAATACCAAAGGTGATGAGAATTCGCAGCAACATTGCTGGTGAGATGGCAAAATGCTACAGTCATTTTGGAAGACAGTTGGAAAATTTCTTATAATGCTAAACATAGTCTTACCAGATGATCATATCACAGGCAGTCATGCTTCTAGATATTTATCCAACACTTTTGCAAACTTATTCCACCCCAAACCTGCATATAAATGCTTACAACATCTTTTTTTGTCATCACCAAAACCTAGAAGCAACAAGATGTCTTAAATAGGTGAATAAATAATTTTATGTCCACAAAATGGAATATTACAGCATGATAAAAATAAACTGTCAAGCCATGAGAAGACATAGATGAATTTTACATACCTATTTTTAAGTGAAAGAAGCCAGTCAGAAAAGATTATATACTATATAATTCTAACTATGTGACATCTGGAAAAGGCAAGCCTACAGATGGTAGGAAGATCAGTGGTTGCAAGGGAGGGGAGGACAGGAATTGAATAGGTGGGGCACAGAGGATTTATTGGGTGGTGAAACTCTAGCTGAAACTGTTGCATAATCTGCAGTGATGGACATCTAACATTATGCATGTCAAAACCCAGGGAACAATGCTGTACAAAGAGTAAAACAATGCAAATTTTGAAAAAATTTAAAATTTAAAATAAGTTTTGGGGGTCCCAAGATCTTAGGATGGAATGAAGTAGGTGATAAAAAATATAACCTTATTACTGGTATATGAAACAACCTCACTGAAGGTGGTGGGGGAAAAGACACTGACTTAAGTAACTTTGGAAATAAGTAGAATTTATAAGCTTAAATGCAGAAGATCTGTGCATAAACACTAAACTATAGTTTATGAAGTTTTCCCCCCACGGACTATGGGTTAACACTTCAGACATTGCCATACATGTATGCTAGAGGTAAGTAGTTAAGTAAATAGATAGTGGATTATGGGATTCAGCTTTCTTATTGTTGGAGAATTTACAAATAAGCAAAGGAGATAGGATGGTCAATATGCTAATGGGTTAGAGTTGGAGACATTATTATGAACTTATGTTTAGCTGAATATAAATACAGATAGCTATAATATTTATAGATCTCTGTTTATACATGGATTAATATGCACACAGATATTCCTTTGCTCTGGCAGCTGAGAGGACCTAAACGAAATGACAATCCATTAACACAGAGTATACCTAGTGTCTGGATCTTGGGTTCGAATCTCCAATAAGAGAAATCAGAGCTCCATAAAAAATTATTGATTCTGGGTGTGAGGCAGGAAATATATAAGATGAACCTGGATCAACTTATCGTACCAGAAAGTAGAGGAGTATTACACACTCCATTCCACATACACGTGCACACACACATGCACACACACACACACACAAACACACACACTGATGAGGGTATGTTAAAAGGCACATAGAATCCAACTGAAAGAACTCACAATAATTAGGAATAAAACCATGAACAGAGAAAAAAGGTGATTGAATAAATGAGGGAGAATGGATGAAGATCCTTACAGAAGAATTCCAAATAATTTGCCCCGAATTGTAGATACTTTGTCCTCAAAGAAATGAAACATAATTCCCCAATCTTTAAGTGAGTGCTGTGCATAGACTCCCATCCCAAAAATACAGTATGGAAAGGGGTAAGAACAAATATTTGACAGTGGGGAGGCTTGACAAACCACTTTGGCCAGATGGTCAAAGTCTACATCAACAGAGATAAGTCATGTTGATAGTAAGTAGATTGATATAATGTGAGGATAATGGTGCTTCAATTCTGTGATACTCCTTCCCCAAAAAACATATAACTCCGGTCTACTCATGAGAAATACATCAGACAAATCCCAATAGAGGAACATTTTACAAAGTATTTAATTAGTACTCCTCAAAACTGTCCAAGTCACCAAAAACAAGGGGAATCTGGTAACTGTCAAAATGAAGAGTAACCTTTGGGGACCTGACAACTGAAATGCAATGCCGTGTCTTGGAAGGGATTCAGGAACATCAGTGAAAAAAGGACATTGAGTAAATACCAAGGAAGTCAAAAGTATGGACTTCAGTTAAAAATAGTATATCAAAATAGGTGGCCAACCCATAGGTAATGGTCTTTTTTATTATGTTATGTTAGTCACCCATTTTCATAAATAAAGTTTTTTTTTAAGATTTTGTTTTATTTATTTTATATATAGAGAGAGAGAGCGTGAAAGGAGAGAGGTCAGCGGGAGAAGCAGACTCCCTGCTGAGCAGGGAGCCCGATGCGGTACACCATCCCGGGACTCCAGGATCATGACCCGACCTGAAGGCAGTCGTCCAACCAACTGAGCCACCCAGGTGCCCCCATAAGTAAAGTTAAAAAAAAAAAGTATATCAATATTGGCTCATTAATTCTAACAAGTGTGCTGTATTAATGTAAGATGTTAATTATAGGGACAACTGGGTGCAGAGTTGTACAGGGAAATCACAACTGTCTTCATGATTTTTCTATAAATCTGAAATGTACTAAAAATAAAGTTTATTAACAAAATATGGTACTTTCTGTGAAACAGAAAGAAGAGCCTCTAAATAAGGTTAATAAAAATTTTACATTAGAAAACAAGGAAGGATATAGTAATTAAATCATTCACTCTGATGAGTAAATAGTTTTAGAAGTATTAGTCAAAATGGAGATGACGAAAAACTTCCACATTTGTTCCCACTATGTCCACATAGTAAGATACATGAGAGAATAGACTATTCTTTCTATCTACTGTGCAATTTATATTTTTACCACCAGCATCTTAACATTCTTTGTTTTACATAATATTACCCCTTGTTATAAAATTAATGCATATTCATTGTAGAAAATTTTAAAAAAGTGTAGAGAAGAAAGTAATACCTATAATTTCACTACCCAGTTATATAAGAAGTTTTTTAAGGTTTTAGTGTTTTATTTTCTAAAATGTTAACATTTTATTTTATTAAATTTCAGATATCATATAAAATAAGTATTTCTATAGTAATATGATCATATTTAAAACATACTGAATCTCATTTGGGTATTCTGCCCTGTACTTTGTTCTAGAGTTTGAGTATGTGAGAACATATCACATACATTATGCCTACATAATAACATTTTGATTGTATGCATTTGCTAGTCAAATAAAATAAGTCGATTGAATTTTGAAACTATCCAAACTGATTGACATCTTAGATAGAGAGTCAGTTTGATTGAAAATCCTTTTTACTTTTGAGGGAATCATTCATTGAATGAATATTTGCAAACTTACTATGTGCCAGGCTCTGGAAACTACAATGAACCAAAGAGAAATTCCTAACTTCATAGAACTTATGCTTTAGTGGGAATTATCAAAACAGGAATTTTAAAAATCTCATTAATATGCTAAAGGCTTCAATGGAAAAAGTAGACAACATGCAAGAACAGATGGATAATATAAGCAGAGAGATGAAATATTTTAAAAAGAATTGAAAAGAAATCCTAGATATAAAAAGTAGTAAAAGAAAAATGGAATGCCTTGGTGGGTTCATCAGTAGACTGGACATAGCTGAGAAAACTATCTCTGAGCTTCAGGATATGACAATTGAATATTTTAAAATTGAAAACCAAAGAGAAAAAGACTGAAAAAATAAGGAATATCCAAGAACTGTGGAACAACAATAAAAAGTATAACATACATGTAATGGCAATGCCATTTAAAGCATTTATGACTGAAAATTTTTCCATTTAATGTCAGATATTAAACCCTGGATCCAGGAAGCACAGAGAATAATAAACAAGATAGATTTAAAAATCCTATACATAGGCATATCATATTCAATTTCAGAAAAAAACAAAGATAGGGGAAAAAATCCTGAAAGAAGCCAAGGAGAAAAAACACCTTACCTGTAAAGGAACATAGATAAGAATTATATCATACTTCTCAGAAACCAGGCAGGCAAGAAGAGAGGGAAGTGAAATATTTAGTGTTAGGAGAAAATAAGCTACTGCTCTAGAATTCTGTGCCCTCTGAAATTATCCTTTAAAAGTGAGGGAAAAATAAAGACTTCCTTAGACAAACAATAATTGAGAGAATAAATAGAATAAAACTTTTGGGAGGTTACATAAGTGTTTATGTAGAAAATCCAAAAGAATTGACAAACTCCTCAAACTAATAACAGATTGTAACAAGCTTGTAGGATTCAAGGTTAAGTGTCATTTGCTTTCCAGAAACAGAACCATAAGTACAGAGAACATACTGATGGTTGCCAGAGGGGTGGGTGAGATGGGCAAAATAGATGAAGAGGAGTGGGAGACAGAGACTTCCGGTTATAGAATAAATGAGAAAAAAGCTACAGCATAAAGAATATAGTCAGTGGTATTATAATGGCGTTGTTTGGTGACATGTGGTAGCAACACTTGCGGTGAGCATAGCATAATATATAGACTTGTCACATTGCCATGTTACACACCTGAAACTAACACTAGATATCATTTATACTTTAATTAAAAAGTAAATTGCTTTTCCATATACCAGCAATGAACAAGTAGAATTTGAAATTAAAAAACACAATATCATTTACACTAATACCACAAAAAATGAAATACTTAGATGTAAATCTGACAAAACATGTACAAGATCTACGTGAGGAAAACCATAAAACTCTAATGAGGATAATCAAAGAATAATATCTATCTCTGAATAGATGCAGAGATAGTCTATGTTCATGAAATATTGTCAAGGTGTAAGTTCTTCCAACTTATCTATAGATCCATTGCAACCCCACTCAAAATCCCCATAAGTTATGGATATTAACAAACTGATTCTGAAATTTACATGGAGATTCAAATGACCCATAATAGCCAACTGAATATTGAATAAATACAAAGTCAAAGAAATGACACTTCCTGACTCATGACTTACCATAAGCTATGGTAATGAAGCCAGTGTGGTATTGGTGAAAGAATAGAAAAATAGATCAAAGGAACAGAAGAGAGACCCCAAAGTGACAATATAAATATTGTCAATTGAACTTTGACAGAAGGAGCAAAGACAATATAATGGGGGAAAAGGCAGTCTTTGAGCAAATGGTGCTGGAACAACTGGACATCCACATACAAAAAAATAAATCTAGACATAGACCTTATATTCTTCATAAAAATTAACTCTAAATGCACCACAAACCTAAATGTAAAATACAAAATTGTAAAACTATAAAATACAGAAAATCTAGGTGACTGTGGATATGACAGTGACTTTTTTTTTTAAAGATTTTATTTATTTGTCAGAGAGAGAGAGAGGGAGAGAGAGTGAGCACAGGTAGACAGAATGGCAGGCAGAGGCAGAGGGAGAAGCAGGCTCCCTGCCGAGCAAGGAGCCCAATGTGGGACTCGATCCCAGGACGCTGGGATCATGACCTGAGCCGAAGGCAGCTGCTTAACCAACTGAGCCACCCAGGCGTCCCTGACAGTGACTTTTTGATACGACACAGAAGACATGATCTATAAATAAATTGATCTGCTGAATTTAATTTTAATTCAAATTAAAAAAACCTCTGCTGTGCAAAAGACAATGTCAAAAGAATGAGAAGACAAGCAAGACAAGCTGAAGACTGGGAGAAAATGTTTACAAGAGAAACATCTGATAATAGACTGTCATCCGTAATATACAAAAAGCTCTTAAAACTAAGCAAGAAAAAAATAACCTGATTTAAACATGGACATGAGGCTTGAAAACTTTGATTAAAGAAGATATACAGAAAGCAAGTAAGTATATGAAAAGATGTTCAACATTATATGTCTTAAGGTAATTGTAAATTAAAACAATGAGCTACTACTACATACCTATTAGAATCGCCAAAATCCTAGATGCCAGACATACTGAAGACTAGCAAGTAGGTAGAATAACTGGAATTCTCTTATTGCTGGTGTGAATATAGTATTACAACCACTTTGTTAGTTTGACAATTTCTTACTAAAGATGCTATTACTATATCACCCAGCAGCTGTACTTCTTGGTATTTACTCATACTAATGAAAACATATCCACATTAAAACCTGCGCTTGGGTGCTTATAGCAGTTTTATTCATAATTCCTGAAACCTGGAAATAACCAAGATGTCCTTCAGTAGAAGAATGGGTAAGTAAACTGTGGTACATTCAGAGAATGGAATATCATATCAGTGCTAAAAAGAAATGAACTGTCAAGCCACTAAAAGACATGGGGAAAATGTATATGCATCTTCCTAAGTTAAAAAAAAAAAAAAAGCCAGTCTGAAAAGGCTGCATGCTGTATAATTCTAACTATATGTCATTCTGGAAAAGGCAAAACAGGGGGACAGTAAAAAGATCAGCCGTTGCCAGGAAGTGGAGAGAAGAAAGAGACAAATAAGCAAAGCATGAAGGATATTTAGGGCAATGAGACTATTCTATGTGATACTACAATGGTGGATACATTTAATTATATGTTTGCCAAAACTCATAAAATATACACCACCATGAGGCAGGTCTAATGTAAACTATGAACTTTGGGTGATAATGTGTCAAGGTGGGTTCATCAAATGTAGGTAGCAAATGTTGCACTGTGCTGTGGGGTGTCAATAGTGAGGGAGATTATATATTTGTGGGATTAGGGAAGTATATGGGAACTCTCTGTACTTTTGTTCAATTTTGCTGTGAACAAAAAATTGCTCTAAAAAAGTACCTAATTTTAAAAAAATGAATTGGTATGGCTGAATTCTCTAATGAAATATTCTGGAAATATAAGAATAATTTTTCAGAATTTTAATCATGTATTTCCACTAAACTATAAAATATAGAGGTAAAACATAATTTATTTTCATGTTGATTTACACTGGGTTTACAATTTATAGAATGAAGGACAATAAGAAATTGTTCTTTTCTTAAGAAGGGACTTCAGAGTGGTATTAGCAGTTGAGACAAAACCAAAACACAAAACTCACCTCATGAGGATTTTAGAAGGGGGGGATGGGTGAGCCCAGTGATGGGTATTATGGAGGGCAAGGATTGCATGGAGCTCTGGGTATTACACGCAAACAATGAATCATGGAACACTACATCAAAAGCTAATGGTGTCCTGTATGGTGACTAACATAACGCAATTTTAAAAAAAGAATGCTGGCAGGAAATTGAGACAAGTTTAAAAATACATGAAGGGATACTTGGGGCAAGATTTGTAATATAACCTCCAGACTGGAAATGGTTTGACTCAGTGGACTCAAACAGAATAAGATGAAGTGCTTTTAAGTTATTTTTCAGGTTTATTAATCTTTCCGAGATAAGGGACTGTATGTGGAAACAGAGCCATCCGGAAAACTATGAAGAAATATTTCAGCCATTCAAAAGGAAACAAAGTAGAAGGTAAATAATTATTGGCAGCTCTTACTAAGAGTTTAAGCAGTTTCTTTTTCTCCATTTGTTTCCCCACCCCCTTCCTGTATAGTCATTCACAGTTCTGTTATTTTCTTCTTACACAGGGCTAATGGGTTAATGACATAAAGTGTAGAGTGCTAAGGAGATGGAATTAACAGAGCAGAGGCTGTCATTAACTATGTGTATTCTTACTCATAGATCAATATATACACCACTTTGTTCAGATCTCACCATCTGGAACTATGCAGAAAATGCTTAAATTCATTCATTTAGTCATCCATGCAATAATTATTTATTGAGCACTTATTATGTGCAAGGTGCTACTCTGAGATAGGATGCTAAGCACAAGAAGAATCACTTTCCCTCATGGACATCACTGTTTATTGGAAGAGAGGGACTTGAATCAAATAATCACATTCAATGTTAAGGGCTAGCAAGAGGCAATCTGTAAGAGAGTACATACAAACTCAGCTTGGGAATTCAGAGAAAAACTGCTCCCAAATAAGTGAAAATTAAGCTGAAGTCAAAGAAAAAATAGCCATTATCTTGTGGAAGAGGGCAGGAAAGAGTTGTCTAGGTAGAAAATAGTTAAGTATGTTGGCGTAAATAAGGCTTATTATGAGTTTATTATCAACATATAACAGTAAATAATAGAATAATTGCTTACACAAATTATACAACTGACTTTGCATTAAGCATGTATTTCAAACCCTGAAAGTATTAAATCGGCTATGTTAGGAAGATGCGATCATGAGTGGGTCTTTTTTCTTTTCCATTTTTCTAAATATAGTTGAAATTATTTCATATAATGGGAATTTTTATGAAAAAACAAACAAAATAATTGCGTTACCTCTGCTGTGTTTTCTTAAATAGCTTGTATCCTTGCTGCTTTATTAAAAAATATTTAGCATTCAACACCTTGTTTCAATCAATGTAAACTGAATTTTCTCAAAGATACTACATTCTTTTAAATGTCCCCATTTATAACTTAGGACATTCTTGGCACAGAGGACAGCCTTATAAAGCTGAGGGGTGCCGTACCCCAAGAGGGACCTCTCGACCAGTCAGAATGCTCATTATCAGTCCAATTATCCCCTGATAATTGGCCTGCCTGTGGGAATAATAGGTTGGGATGATTTAACTCAGTGCTGGTATATTTATATTTATAGCATCCTACACACTGCATTCTAAATTTCTTAACGTTTCCTTAAATAATGGAACAATCTGATTCTAACTGTTAAATACTTTATTTGCTCAATATTTAACTTCCTGTGAACACTGAAGAACCTCTCTGCTGAAGCCCAAGAAATGCTCCTTGTTTGTACTAAACTTTGTAGTGTTGGTAATAAATCTTACCTAACGTCCAGCTTTCTTACTTTGTCTCTTTACAACATTCTCCAAAAAGACAAATCTCCCTTCTTGGACTCTGTGAAATTTCGTCATAGGATAACACTCTTAGAATGGAGTCACTTGGCTTGTAAATGCTTACCAGCATTTCAACACTTCTAGATGGCTGGCTGGTGTCCAAATGAGTCTAGGGAATGGCCAAGGAGAGGAATTGTGATGGAATTTTACAGAGGATAGGGTATTTGCTTTTGTGCGTTTCTTGAAATAATTAGGTAGAATTAGGTTACATTCATGGTATAGTGTTTTAAAGTTTACAATTTGAGATTCCAGTGTCCTCACTTTTTTATATCTTGTGCTCCTGAAATATGTTAGCAAGATGGAGATGTTTGCATCCTCTAGGTCTCTCTGTCATTCTCTCTTTTTTTAGGTGCATAAATTTATCTGTTTAATAAATAGTTCATACACTGGCCAGAAACCAAGTGGACAAACTGTACTCACTAACCCTTTAATACTTGGCTCCTTTGTATAATGACCCAGCCCATTATTAGATAATGAAAGAGTGTATGAGAAAGTGGGAGATTATTTATGATGGAAACAAAATGAAACTAATGGGACAAGATTTGAAAGCTGTGATGCATGAAAGGTGCTATGCAGGCAGCTTTGGCACCATGACAAGCAGAGAGAAAGGCTCAGTGGGAAGCAGCAGTGTGAACATGACTATGAAAAAGAAAGAATGGATTTCCTGAATGAATCCTTGCCATCTGGTGTTTGTTTAATACACAATGAAGGTCAAATGGCTACTGATCCTTTTTTCTATAGTCCAGTGACTACAAGAATGAGAGGAATCAATGAGTTTATCGATATGTCTGGAAATGACTCACCATATGATCTGATTGAGTCAATAAAACTGAAGTAAGATGTCATTACTCTTTCAAAATGTGGTTTGGAGCTTTGACTACAATTCTGCATTTTATTTTATTTATTTATTTTTTAGCTAATTTGCTGGATCAAATGTGATTGGTACTTTTTCAAGATTAATGTTTTGAAGCATTTAATTTTATAGGTAGGTCTAATTAATAGGAAGGGTCAGGAAAAAGTCTCTCATAAAGCTGAGTGTTTCTCCTATTTTCAAATGGATCTGGCAAACATTTGTTTCTGTTGATTGGTAGTGGATTAAAGGATTTTTTTCCACTTTGCCTTTTCTATGTATGAAATTGATTACACACCTATTTTATATAACTATTCCTGGGAGACATATTACCTTTCAGTGAATTTTTTTTTTTTTTTTTTTTTTTTTTTTTTTTTTAGCATTACATGTAAACAGCATACGCTTGGGGAAGTCATATGTAAGTCGAAACTATTATTTTATGTAACATTTTCTTTCGTGCAGGTGGTTCCAGGAATGTAGTTCCACAGTATGATCCTGGAACTCTTACCCTCTATAACTAAAGATGCAGGGTTTTCTGTTGAGTTCTTTTCTAAAGACTAAAATAAAAGATACTTTTCTCACATTAATATTTCTCAGCTGCCATGAAAACAGGGATAGGAGAAGCCAAAAATAGAGGAGCCAGCTGTGGGAGGCTGCTGCTGCTTTTTTTTCTTTTTTCTTTTTCTTTTTTCTTTTTCTTTTTTTTTTTTTTAGGCCAACTCAGAAAAGTCTTTCATGTTCATTCCATAAAGAGTGTGTTAAAACAAATACTCTTTCACATGCTTGAATGCTATACTTTAGAAGCTGATATACACTCAATGGTGACACCATGAATGTTATCTGACTATAGTGTAGTAGAATTGGTAAGTTTGTCTCCTGGGTAGATCTGTTTAGTATTCTTTATCTCTTATCCTTTAAAAAAGACTCTTTACTGTACCTAGTTAATTAAGAGTAAGGCAATTATGAAAAAAATTCTCTTCTCCCTCAAGTAGACTCAATGTGTTTTATTCTGATGCCACAAATTTTGTTGGTGTTTTGAGTTCTTTTCCCCCGAGCGTAAAAGTATTACATGTAAATGAAAAAAAGAATCACCCATCATTCCAGTATGCAAAGGTACCATATTTAATATATTGACTTCTTTATTTTTTCTATTTTTCTTTACTTAACTAAACTAATACTATAAAATGTAATTTTATAATTTGATTTTTTGTTGTTGTTTTTCCTTAACATTTTATCTGTGTCTTTTTAATGTGCCTGAGGCCTTTTGCGACTCTTATCCCCAGATAGACTTGCTACTCCCTTCCTTTGTGTTCCCACTGCTCTGTGATACTATATTCTAACATAGTACTTTTAATATTATGTTTGTATTTTTTAAATTTACCAGCTGTAAAAGCTTAGAAAGCAAGAGCCTACATTTTATGTTTTTTTGCAATACAAAAAATGAGAGTTTACTGATTAAAAGGTATAGACAAGAGCAGAAGATCACCTGATCATTAGAATTTCATATGTACTGGGGCTATTTTTTTTAAATATTTTATTTATTTATTCGACAGAGAGAGATCACAAGTAGAGAGGCAGGCAGAGAGAGAGAGAGAGGGAAGCAGGCTCCCTGCTGAGCAGAGAGCCCGATGCGGGACTCGATCCCAGGATCCTGAGATCATGACCTGAGCCGAAGGCAGTGGCTTAACCCACTGAGCCACCCAGGCGCCCCTGTACTGAGGCTATTAAGACAGAGGACTGATACAACAGAAATCATATGTGTCTTGTACTTAGTAAGAATTTGAATTCTATAACATGGAAGGATGCTTAAAACCTCTACTAATATTCTATTTGACAAATAAACTGCTTAATGTCTGGGTATGCCTGGCCCTAAAGTATAAAGTCAGTGAATGTGTATGGTTCATTCCTGGGTAAACAATGATGTTAGCTTTTATGACCAACTGGGCATCCTTTTTTTAAACTACCATCATTTATATCTGTATTTTTTCCAGCTTTATTAGGATATTTTTTGGCATATAACACATGTAAGCTTAAGGCATATAATATAATGATTTGATATACATATATATTGCAAAGTGTTTACCACAATAAGGTTGATTAACACATCCATGGCCTCACACAATTATCATTTTTTTTAAAGATTTTATTTATTTGACAGAGAGAGACAGCTAGAGGGAGAACACAAGCAGGGGAAGCAGGAGAGGGAGAAGCAGGCTTCCTGCCCAGCAGGGAGCCCGATAGATGCAGGATAGATCCTAGGGTCCTGGAATCATGACCTGAACCGAAGGCTGATGTTTAATGACTGAGCCACCCAGGCACTCCACAATTACCATTTTTAAATGAATATGTGGTGATACCTTTTAAGACCGACTCAACAACTTTCAAGTATATAATACAGCTTTGTTGATTATAGTCACCATGCTGTACATTAGATCCCAGAACTTACTCATTTTATGGCTGGAAATGTGTATCCCTTGAGCAACGTCTCCCCATTTCCCCCACATCCTGGCAACCATCATTTTACTCTGTTTCTGTGAGATTGGCTTTGTTAGATTCCACATGAAAATGAGAACATAAAGTATTTGTCTTTCTCTGTCTGCTTATTTTACTTAGCATAATGCCCGCAAGGCCCATGAATATTGTCACAAAAAGTCAGCTTCCCTTCTGGATTATGACCCATTTAAAGGGTCAGGTACATTTACCAAGGCCTTGGAGGTCTTTTGTTAGCAAATGTCAGTAAGGTAGGTTGACAGGTCGACAGGACTGTGGATGCTCTACTTATACTTTTAGATAACTTAGAAGATAACTGGAGGAGCTTGCAAATCCCTAAAATATAGAAATGACTTTCAGGTTAATTGCCTTGGATTTTCTCAAGGTGAAAGGTACAATAGAAATGTCAAAATGTGAGTACTGTTATTATACTTTCTGTTATCAACCAATAGCTTTACCTCTTATGACTCATTTATTCAAAAGTTGGCATAAAACTAGGAAGCAGTTCTATATCCAAACTTTGAATAAAACAAAAGTAAATTTGGGATTTATTCAGCATAAATAAACCTCATCATATATAATTTTTTCTCAAATCCATGAATTTTAACTCTACGGCTATTTTGCCTGCTGTTCTTTTTTGAAACAAAAAATATGTGGGTACATATTGTTTTAACAGACGGATGTTGGGTTATGCAAATAACTAGTAATTTTAACTATAGGAAATCTTTATTATGTCCCTGCTGTGCTTGCTTGTCATTTTTTAGGATGTGATTCATTAGATTAAAAATATGTTTCTTCATCTATTTTCTATGTCTCCTTTTCCTTTGGATAATAAAGATTGACATTAAAAAATGGGATTTCCCAAAGATATAACCTGATATCAGATATGTGAGGAAAAATATTTGCCTTACTCACTGAAATATAGAATTTCCCTATGACCTACAAATGCTAAAATCTTCCTAAAGATACTGTTTTCTCAGGATTGGTTTCCCATCTTCCTTCATTACTCTAGAGACCTTCCTCCATTGCTCTTAGAATAAACTAAGAAGAACATTAAAGAGTTCATAGTTTCCCATAAACACCAAGTATAAGAGAAAGTAGTTGATATTTACTTATGAGCTTGAATTTTATCAAAATTGACACCTGTTTTCTTAAGTTCACATTCCATGTCTGGAATTTGTCACACTGAAAAGTCACAAAGGTTGTCAATTTTGTTTCAGAATACCACCAATTCGGGTTTCCATATGCCTCCCTGTAAGAATATTTTGTTTAAGGTTACATTTTCTCAAGAAGTGTTTATACATAGTATATCAGAAATATACTCCTTAGATTATTATGTTAATGGTGTTATTATTGTTATGGTGTTATTATTATTATTATTATTATTGTTATTGTTATTATGATTTTGTTCCTGGACTAGCCCCCAAAGCTGAAAGTCCCACCGTTTTGTACCCTGGAGAAAATTGTCAGTAACTAAGTCTGGTGACTTTCCCTTACAGTTCTGTGCAATCTGACCCTTTCATTGGTTGCTGATAATTCTGTGGTGGGAAAGAGAAAGACTGCAGGCATGGTTGTTTAGAACCAGAGGAGTGAATACTACACACAGAGTGAGGACAAAACTACAAAACTAAATATCAACTCTGAATTTTTACACTGAGGAAATCTAAACTCTATCACCTAGAAGTTGTCAGACTCACCTAGTTTAACAACTATTAAGTCTTAATCTATTTCTTTCACTTTTTCTAGGACTGAGAATTGGATAGAAGACTTTGTGGTGTTGACAAGTATTTAAATGCCCTAGGCCTTTAAGGAAATTCTACTGAAATCAACATAAGTGAGGTAAAACAAACCCCTATTTTTAAAATATATCTGTTTTTCAAAATATAAGATTTGGCATCTCTTTAAAAAAAATTCAAGTTTTTATTTAAATTTCAGTGAGTTAATATGCAGCATAACATTAGTTTCAGGTGTAGATTCTAGTGAGTCATCACTTACATATAATAGCCAGTGCTTATCTCAAAAAGTCGGTTTGGCACCTCCTAACTATTTAATTTTTTAAAAAGTTCTTATATAAAAGCCCTTTTGGGTAAACCACACATAAATATCTGAGTTACCATTCCAGGCTTTTCTGTGCTATGGAGTAAAAGTCTTGCTTTATGGAAATGGGATTGTGGAATGTGATAACCTAAAGAAGGATGCAGTTTTGTTTTTTGCTCCGAAATTTCATCCTTTTCCTCTTTCTCTGAATTGCATTGACTAAAAGAGTTATTTACCTGTGAACTTTTAAAAGAAAATACTAAACATCACTGACTCAAATGCCAAAAGAAATGTGTGTACATGGATTATTATATTTTCTAACAATCTAGGTAGTTAATTGAGAACCTGGTGAGTAATATATCTCTCTTGAAAATCATTTGGCTCAGCTTTTGAGCAGAATCTCCTAAGGGCTTTGTTAGGGGGGTGGGTAAATCTCATTTTAGGCTGAGATTGAAATAAAGGATATTTCACTCTGGAAAAAAGTACATATAGATCTTTTTGCTGGTCTGGTGTTTACTCAGCTAGGGTTCCGCCTAATGGGCAATCAACAAAACAAGCAGAGGGAAATTCTAACAGCACAAAAGGCTGAGTAGGAAGATGGTCAGAGAGGATCAGATAATTAACCCCAAGAAGTTGGGTTCAGTGCCTTTATTGGGGGGATTACAGGGATAAAATAAGGTCATTTCTCTTGTATAGAAGAAGATGGAGGGGTCAAGAACTTAGAAACATGGAGAGGGAAGAGAGTGAGAAAGAACATCGTGCTACTCTTCATTTTCTGCTGTGTGACAAAGGTCAAAATGATGGCAGTTCTGGACTTTGAAGAGATGGTCTTTCTTTATGGAGATTAAGTTCCCAAAGTCGCATTCATTGAACTTCCTAAAAGTAGCAATGGACATTTCAGAATGAACTTCTAAACTACAAGAGTCTTTGATTCCATGCTAGAAGTTTCCCTGCTGAATTAAGCAGTAGAGAACTACTCTGGATAATCCATTTGACCAAACTGTATCCAACAGTATGGCCTATTACAAACAACCCTTAGGGTTTTAACCTCTCAAAATGTCAAAATTCATTACACATAAAAATAATACTTATATATTGTTAGCCAAATATACCAACACTATCTATTCAGTAATATCTGTAAACCTAAATTCAGAAAATAACACAATGATATTTTCTATGCGTTTATTGTACCTATTTTACCTATAATGCCAAAGAAATTGGGGTTGTTTTCCATAATTTTAGAGAGTCCAAGCCTTTTCTTATTATAAATACCTTAGTTCCTCCACAGTTTCATGGGGGATACCATTACATGATCTAAGTCAAAATGATATATGAAGGAGAGTATTTTATTTGACTTAATGACAAATTCTCAATTTATTCTGACCATAGTTCAATTGGTCTTTCTAAAGCCTTTTTTTGAATCTTAATAAAATCTGTCCATGGAGAAACCTGCTAATTTTTGTTCTGAGCTCTTACAAGATATTGTGTGTGTGTGTGTGTAATCTTAACATTTTCTTAACATTTTGTTTCATAATACTGAGGTTTGTAGATTCTAACCTGAATTAAAAGAAATCAGTGGGGATTCTATGGTGTTGGATAATAAATTTAAAAATTCTTGCTGTTTACAAAGACTTGGATAAATTAATATTTATTAATAGGCTTTTTTGGGGGATATGAATTTTATAAATACTAATGCATTCCATTTACCACATTTTTAATTGCTTTTGCCATATCATAGCCCTATTGAGTTAGATCCTAGGAATTAGCTACTATGTTTGAAGACGTTTTTTTTTAAGTTTGGAAATCTACAGAGTGAAGAAAGTACTTTCTTTCATCCAATTTGAATAGAAAACAAGCTTGGGAATTTTACACTTCTTTGAATTCTAGTGACATCAACAGTTACAAATCAAGTTTCTTCCCTGCCTTATTTGGGATGTATGCAAACTGAGTTAATATAGTTCGTCATTTTTCACTCAGGGAAATTTTATGACTTCATTTTTAGAAATAAACTCAAATTCAATTCTCCCTTGATTGAGTGACTAAGACAGTGACTTCACCATGGTATATTGTGAAGGAGAAAAAAGTATCGATGAGTCACACAAAGTTTTGATTAAAGCATAGATTTTATTCCACTTAGTGATTCATTTGTGACTTTTCTTTCTCTTTGCTGCTTAAAGTGTTTCATTCCTCCTCACTCAAAGCAAGGAGAACAGGGGCTGAAAAAACATGAATGTCTTCTTTCTTCACTGTAAAAAAGGCAGAGGAGTGAGAATCATAGAAGAGAGGCTTTTCCTAAATGGGTTATATCCCAGAGTTGTCAGGGTCTCCCTTCTCTACATAATGAAGCTAAGGTGATTAGCATGTCTAAAGACTGAGTTTTTTTCAAGAAGGTATGAGATTGGGGCGCCTGGGTGGCTCAGTTGGTTGAGCAACTGCCTTCAGCTCAGGTCACCGTCCTGGAGTCCCGGGATTGAGTCCCGCATCGGGCTCCCAGCTCCATGGGGAGTCTGCTTCTCCCTCTGACCTTCTCGCCTCTCATGTTCTCTCTCACTGTCTCTCTCTCAAATAAATAAATAAAATCTTTAAAAAAAAAAAAAAAAGAAGGTATGAGATTGATTATGGAAAATCAGGGACAGAATTGGTGCTCTGCTTCTACTGATATTCTAGAGGTAATTACTGATATTATTTCTGTGCACAGACCAACCCTCCATTTTCTCTTTATGGCATTATGACAGCCTCCCTGCCTTACTGGCGATGGAGGTTGGCTGATGTTGAGGCCAAACTATGGTCTGTGGGTATGTGCATGGAGATGATGGTAAGTAATCATAATAATTTTATTCGGATCAGTGAACAACTTTCTGCTATCTTGACATACTCTTACCATATTTTGGAACACATATTGTCTGTCCCAAAGTAAACTAATTTTTTTTTTACTAAAAAGAACAGACCTATTAATAAATTATAGATAAAATGTATTTTTTTATTCTGAGAAATAAGAGTTTAAGTAACAAGAATAGTCATACAATTTTTGGTTTTATATTACATGGTATGATGATAAGGTAAAAATATTGTGCTTAAGAATGTCGGGGTGGGGGATGGGTTTGGCAAGCACCATAACATTCTTCTGAAGATTGTGAAGCTGTCTTTTGCATTATAAATGGGAAAAAAAATTAAAATGCCCTGCCTGGTCCTCAGGTCTTGCTAACAATGATAAAACTGTATGCATGAAAACTCATATATTTTTTTCATTCATTCATGTAACAAATATACCAAATAACCCCCCCTCTCTTTTTTTAAAGATTTTATTTATTTATTTGTCAGAGAATGAGAAAGCACAAGCAGAGGGAGCAGGAGTCAGAGGGAGAAGCAGGCTCCCTGCTGAGCAAGGAGCCCAGTGCTGGACTCCATCCCAGGACTCTGGGATCATAACCTGAGCCAAAGGCAGAGGCTTAAGCAACTGAGCCACCCAGGCATCCCCTTCTCTGTTTTATATGAACTATATATTAAAAAACAGATAGGTGAAATTACCTATATTCTTTGAGATTATGTGAGTGCTTAAGAAACACAAATACCTAGAGAAAATATAATTTAAGAGTAAGGTTTATTTCTATTTGTTACATGATAGTATTTCAAAATTATAACGCTCTCTACAACTAATAAAATCTAACCAAGTAGTATTTTGAGTGGCATGGAAAATAGCTTCTAGTATTAGATACAGAAATAAGTAAATCAACTAAACTCAACTGTATGCTAATTGGCCAACACACCTCTCATTTAACCAACAGTGAGCTATTCCACAAGTATCTGGAAATCAAATGGTGACTGTGTAGGTGTAAATTCATCTCTAAATTAATTTTCCAATAATAGACAATCTCTAACAAACAGAAACTTGGAAAATAAACAAGCATAAGGGCAGGAAGGATATTTTGTTTGTGATTTTAATAAGTATGATTTTTTGGTGTTTAGATGCTGTGGAATTTCATCAACCACACAGAGCATAACAAAAGTAAACTTTGACTAAGGTTTCCCCCACACACTGAGCTTTTGGTGTCACTACAAAAAAATTGTTCTAAGGGCAAAAATCTACTGTGTCTGTTTTATTAAAAGGCAATTCTGTCCCCCCCCCCCCACTCCCGCCAGCAACTGTATTATCAACGCAGAGCATTTTACATCTTTATTCATATGTATTTCCCTATTTTGTATGTATATATATTATACATAACATACAAATATAATATATAAATATACATATGTGTATTTATTTTTTCCTAAAGTTTTATAGTAACACAAAATTTCCATCGAGAGTATGAAGAAATTATTGGGATATATTAAAATAAGTAATGGTGAAGTGAAATCATGGTTCTTCCATGTAAACATCTACATCATATTCATAGATGATAGAGCTAAAATGGTTCTTAGAGGTGTTTTAATAAAATCCCTCTAATTCATAAAAAACTGTAATTGAGCAACTTGTGTATTATCACAAAACTAACTATATCTACATCTAAAACATTTTATATAGTGGTTTTTATACTTTATATGGCTTGTAAAGCGCTCAAATGGAATAAGAAACAAATTTCTGTTGCTAAAATTCAGTATTGTTTCTAAGATGAGATATTACTAAAACATTGGACAACGAATGACAAAGCTCATCAGGGATTCTGCTTCTCCCTCTGACCCTCCTTCCTCTCATGCTCTCTGTCTCTCTTTCTCTCTGTCTCAAATACATAAATAAAATCTTTACAAATAAACAAAATAAAATAAAATTGTACTTCAAAATAAGTAATGAAGTTTTCAGATGTAAAGCAAACAGCAGTAAATCACACATCATAGATGTGCAAATGGAAATGTCTTTTTGTAGCAAACTCTTTCCTGTAAAACCCTTCCACTTTTCATGTTTTAATCCACAGAATAGAATCCAGAAAAAAATCAAAATAGTACTGTCAATGTGAATTATTGTAGAACAGATAGCAAAAAAAAAAAAAAAAAAAAAAAAAAGAGAGAGAGAGAGAGAGAGAGAAAGAAAGAGGAAAAAAAAAAGAAAATCATTTTCCTAGGGCTAGAATTATTTAAAGAATTCAACTCTTTTGGCCCTTATTTGTAATTTTGACCACTTCTTTTTGCAGGTTTTTGTGCTGATGAATTTAGTTAATTCTAACTTCTTACACAGGCTGTCATTTAGTTCCGGTGCTGTTGCAGACATTAAGGATACTGATACTCATTTCATCATACTCAGATCACTGAGATACCTACATTATGAATAAGCAAGGTAAGAAACCTGGGCCTTGGTTAAAGATCATGGTAAATTTCTCTTCTTGTAGGTCCATTATAGATGTACACCTGGTACATTAAAAACATTTGTAGCAATTGGTAATGACTCTTAATGCTTGTATCATACAGAAATTTGAAGGTATCGAGTGGTTTTTACATGGCACTTGCATGGTTTGCAAGAGGACTAGAAAATGTAAATACATTTATTTACCCTCAAATTGCTTAAATATCCAGGACAAATTAGTGGGCAGATGACATAACAAATGTTAATTCCAGTCCTTTCTTCTCCCATCTAACCCAGAATTTTCAGGGATTGGAGGTCTACAGGTGATGGAATAGCTCAATCAGTAGTTATACCCCATCTCTAGCACTTAGATGCAAATTACTTCTTATAATGAAAATAACTCTTTTGATTAAAATTATGAGAAAATGAACATTTATTCAAATACATATGGGAAGTAATTTTTGTGTTTTCGGGGGGAGGATCCCATAACTTTTGACACTTCTTAATATATTGGTTTCCATATAAAATATTGGCACTTACATGGGATTCTCATGGTAAGTCTGAAAACATAATCTCTTTGCTTACACAAATACCTTTAAAAGAGGGTAATTAGTGACCAGTGGCTAAGAAGACCTCTGTGTTGAGAGGTTATGCTAAGCCTCTTGAAGATTCTCCATGTAAACAAGTCAGACCACATCACTCATTATCCCTCCTTTGTTTACTTAGAAAAAGGTTCAAACTATTTAATGAGAGGATTACCCATACTTCACCTCTATTGAAAAAGATTAATTGATATTTTCCTGTTGGAGGTTTTACCACTTGCATTTGGCTTCCACTCTCCTATTGTTATTGATGCTGTGATCAACAGAGCAAAGTTGCTTAAAGGTTATCCAAATTTCACAGCTTACCATTACTCAAACTAATTATATTTTTTCCTTGCTCTTAGACCTTGAGTTCCAAGGACTGTTAATTTATCACTTGAAGAGACTGTGTTTTCAACTTTACTTGTCTGAATTGAAAATTATATGACTAAAATCTGGATACTTTGGACAGTTTTGCTGACTATGTTATAGACAAAGTAGCATACCTACTCAAAATGGAATATTAAAACATAGAGCCAAATTTCCATGTAAACCTAAAAATAATGAATTTTTTCAATATAATATATATAGGAGATTTTCAAAGATAATTTCAATATCTTACCATCATCTTGGGAACACTATATGTATTAAAAAAAAATTCCACCATTTTGAGATACAATACTGTGATAGAAATCTTTACAAATTTTCCCCAAAAAATGTGTGTATTATGGACATATGGCTGCATATTTGGATAACACCATTTGCATTTTTCAAACTAGCATTTTTTTAAAGCACTAGCTTGGCTTTTGCTGTCAGAATGGCAAACTGCTAGTGTATTCATCTAAAATTCCTAGTTTAACTCTTTGTCACTTTAGCATTTTATGTAATGCTAATATGTTCACCTTTTTTAAAAAAAGTAACCTAGTATGTTGGAGGCAGTAAAATAAGAACGACTTTTCAAACCATAAAGTTTAATAATAGGAGGAGTCACATCAGAGTATGAAAAAAAAGGATAGTGTCAAAATTTGATTTAGAAAAAATGCTTCTGAAAATTACTGGGGGATAAGAAAGCATGTTAAAATGATTTTACTTCAGATTAATTCCCTGGAAGGATTTGCAGTTTTTATGGTTTTCTAGGGTTATTTTGCAAAAGCAGTTTTAGTTCCTGAACATTTAAACATAACACACCAGAATATAGAACCCTAAAAAAATGATGAGGAGAAAATAAAGATGAAAAGAACCCTAGCATTGGTAATTTATGGAGATTATACTCTCAAGTTTTCAGTTGCTGTAAGCTTTCTAACAGAACATCTTTAAATTTCTTAAATTCCTTTACTCCATTCGTAAATTCCTTTGTGATACAATAACTGTTAAAAATGAGGTGTATTGTACCCATGGCCAGCCATAGCATTTTAAGACATACTTCCTTCAATGTCCCCCAGCCCCCAAGGAGCAATTTTATTCAAGGAAATCAGGTACCCACTTATGGTTGAATAATTTACCTGTCTTATATAATTTATACATATCAAAAATTATGTTATCTAAAGAACATGTTTTGACTTACAGATTAAATTTTATGTAAATTATACTTTCAAGTCAACATTACCAATAATCTTTTATTTTCAGATAACTACCCTAAAGGTCCATGTTACATTTTCTATATATGTTAAAATATGCACTATTTTAAATTTTGCAATATTGTGCATATATTTGGACATATTGCAGACATATTTGGACATATTGTGGACATATTTGGAATATTTCAGTTTTTCTCTTAATTGACATACTATATGGCTACTTATATTCCCTAGCCACTTCAATCTGCTTCTTTTGAATTATGTTTTTGCAATGTGTTTATCTAATTATTACTTATTTATTAGTTTCAGCAGAAGTATTTAATTAATTAGCATCTGATGCAAAGATAAAAGTAAATACCAGCACGTAAATGATGCTATTGAAAAGGTACAAATTTTATTGCTCCTAATACCGGCAAATGCAGTTAACCTTATTGATTTAGTGGACTACATTAAAATAACATAATAAAAACTATTTTACCGCAGGGCACTATAATCTGACCACTGTGTCTGCTATTTTGCCTTCAAAACTTAATGCATAGCCCAACATCGAACATATTGATTCTTTTAAATAGTCATCCTCTAATAAATATGACATTATCACTCTAAGTTGAGGCAGTTGTGTTAGGCGATTAGAGAGTAGGGATGTAATCAGAGGAAGTACTTTGAAAGATCATCTCTCTTTATTCTCTTCTTTTGAAGCACACAGAGAGGAGAACTCTGCCAGAGCAATAACTGCTGAACTGGCTGTTACATAATCTGTGCTAAACGATGAAGTACTGATACTTCAAAAGTGATCATCTATCCCTTTAAATATGGAGGATGTCAGTACACATATACATTCGATCGCTATAGCTGAGCTGATTCTTGGAGCTAATTTGAAAGGGAATTTTAAAAGTATATAAGAAAATGTCTTTTAGCATTACCTAGTAAATCCCTGAACACATATTTTAATTATTCCATACGTGGCAGACAAAATACCAGGAACCAAGTAAACAAAGATAAATTAGAGGTGATTCCAGTCAGAGTCAAAAGCTAAAGCAGTTATTTTGACATCATTGGCATCAATTGTTACCTACTCACACTCACATAGATCTCAGAAAAGAAAGAAAAAATTAAAGCCAAAACAGACTGGCAGGTCTAATATAAGCTTCCAGTAGTTTCCACCCATGAGGGCTTCACCCTTGTTCAATGTTCAATGTTCAACATTGTTGCAAAGGAATACAAAACCACAAGCCACTGTTGGAGGATGATAAAATATGATCATATTCTAATAATATATTTTAAAACAAAATGTACTTAATCCAGCTATTAAAAGGCATAACTTAAACAGAAGGAACACAAAACTTAAACAAAGCAGGAGACAGCTGTCCAGAAATTATCAATTGCTAAAGCACACAGATTGTGATTAAATTTTAATGCAGCTTTTAAGCAAAGATTTTGCTTATCAGAGAGAAAGAATCCCACAGAAAATATTGTTATTGATTTCATCATTTTAGATGTAACTGATCCTTTAAGTAATTTTTCTTGCTTTCAATACTACTTTTTAAAGTGACTGCTTATACTGGGCAAATCATTAGATGATATGTTCATTTAAAATTCTAAGCCAACTGCATAAATGTTCTCCAGTGCACTCAAAGTCACATCTGTTGGAAACAAAACACAGCATTCAACCCATTGAATAAAAACAAAACATAACTGTAGAATAGCTGGATAGTCAAATCATGTAAATTAAATGGCATTGAAAATGATATTTTTTATTGATTTTTTTCAGGGAACTCAGTCTTTGGAATTAAAATATATTGATTACCTTTTATGTAACCCAAATTAACAGTAAGGCAATTAGATCTGCTAGAGCATCATAGTAGCTTTAGAGTCAGGAAATAGGGAATAAGAGTATGCCCGCCCCTTCTTTAACAAATAAAATGTTACATTGCCTCTCTGGATGAAAATACATATAATATTTTATCAATAAATTAATTATTAAAAATGATAAATCATAGTTATACTTTATATTCTATTGAACTATAATAATTCAACCATGTGTGAGATTGTTAAGGTTAATAAAACAACTTTTAGTTAAAAATTGGTTACACATTTCAGAAATAAGTATACATTTAGTTATATAATTATATGACTTCATTTATTAATTTAGCAAGTATATATTGAATGAACTAAGTGCCAGACCCTAAGCTAGGCACCACTGTGTATGCATACATGTATATATGTTCTCATAATAAATGAGCCTATATAGACTTGTGTATAAGAAATAAATATTAACTCAATCTTTTTTTTCTAATGCATATTGTCAAACAGTTTATTAATTAGTCAGTTTGAAGTCAACCGAGAGATCTATATAATGCAGTATCACCTTAAAAGACGTAAGTTTTCCTCTTTAGAAATATGGGACACACGTTTAAACCAAATGAGTTTTAATATGGCAAAAACATACGGTCTAAATTTTAATAACTATTTTACTTTGATATTTCTTTTTTTTTTTAAGATTTTATTTATTTATTTGACAGAGAGAGATCACAGTAGACAGAGAGGGAGGCAGAGAGAGAGAGAGGGAAGCAAGCTCCCTGCTGAGCATCCCTGCTGAGCAGGGAGCCCGATGCGGGACTCGATCCCAGGACCCTGAGATCATGACCTGAGCCGAAGGCAGCGGCTTAATCCACTGAGCCACCCAGGTGCCCCTTACTTTGATATTTCTTAAATTCACATTTTACTACTCTATTTGCCCTTGCAGTTCTTAGGTAAGTACTGTCAATTGATTGGATTAATATTGATCTGATTGGTCACTGACAACACAGAAGAGCCAAACAGCTAAAACTATTCCTATGTGTTTCAGACATCTGAAGATATAGATATATACTTACATAAATATAAATGTGAAATAATTGGTTGAATTTTTTACTCTTAACCATGTGATGATGAGTCCAACTGTTAGTAAATCAAAGAACATTGTTTGCATATGCTTATTCGTGTCTTCATTTCACAGAGGTCTAAGAAATAATACAATCTCTTCTAGACTAACACAGAGCAAAATAATTTGTCTTCTAAACAAACGATATCTATTTGATTTATTCCTATAGTTAGTATTTTTTTGCATGTTTTAAGGTCACTAAAGATCTTTTAATGTGTTGATGATTAACTAAATTCTCACTTCCCAAAAAACCGTGTTGCTTACTTACTAACCTACGTTGATCAAGTCACATGAAACCCCTGGAGGGTCAACACAAACCACAGTCCAAAAGCCAGATTGTTTGTTGTTTGTTTGTGATGGGAAGGGAACTGGAGAAAAAAATTTTAGTAGTATCTCCAGTTGTGAAAAAAAGACAATCTAGTTTAAAGTTTGTTAAAAAACTAAGTTCTTGGTTAACATCATTCGTCATTGACATGGTTAATTATCACCAGAGATGTTAGGTATTTTGGACTTTCTGGTAATTATAGTGATATAGCATGTGCCTTCATTTAATCTTCTACAGGAAGAAATGTGCTTATTTATTTATGTTCTTTAAGAAATGTTCTTATATATTTATGACATGAAATTCCGAAGTCAGACCTTTCATGCCATAAATATATACTCAGTTCAATTAGGGACATTTATCACTTACACTAACATTCTTCTAAATGTCCGAAACATCAAAAATATCATTATATTCATTTGCAAAATCCAAATACTGTTTCCCAAAAATCCTTCTGTGAGTTAAACACTGTTGAAAATATCTGTTTACCTGAATTACAGAGAGCTATTAGTCAAATACAGGATCAATTAAGTTTGTTACTTAGATCTGCAAGGACCTCTTGTATAACAGTGTCTACTTCAGTGCCTCTGTACTCTGATGGCTGAATAGAGTATGTGTAATCCCAAGGGTGAAAACAGCTACAAGGCAGGGCACACCAGTTCATTCTCCATGGCCTGGAAACATTCCATCCCTTAGAATTCACGTTCAAGAAAAGAAAAAAAAAAAAGAATTCATGTTTTCACAACTACTTGCCTAATCCACTTTTGAAGTAAGAACACCAAAATTCCAGTTTCCACAACAATTCTACAATCAAAAGAAATTCAGATCCCTTATTTCTCCAAAATGAGCAGAATCCAGTGTGGTTTCAGTTTTGTTGACCAAGTGTTGAATGTTAAGGAGATTATGAATAGTCAAAACAGATCAACAAGTTTACAAATTTAAGTTAGTTGGAACTAAGTTAGTTGGAACATCTCATCTTTTTTGCTTTATCAGAGTTCTTTCAATATTATTGAGTATAAAATTATGTGTTTCTGTATCACTGGTTAAACCTAGGACCCCAATTCCTTTTACCCAAATGCAAAAATGCCTTATTCGTTTCTGCTTTACCCAAGTGAGATAGTCATTTTTACTATTATTTTAATTTAACTTAAGTCATTTTTGCCTTAGGTTTATTTAAAACAAATACAGACATTCTGGATGGTAGTGATGAGACACAGACTGAGGGAAGTAGAATTAGATAATTTTTTGATTGCTAATTAAAGCCCCAAAACAGAGACCAACTATTCTCTGCTTAAGGAAAAAGAAGAGGAAACCTCAGCAGATCACAAATCCTTGTTTTCTGTAGTTCTTGAATTTAATGCTTTATTGAAAAGATGGTACTTGCTTCAAGATCTCTGTCTGTGAGTGTGCTATTTGTGGAAGTAAAAATGAGGTATTGTTTTCTGTCTTCCAACACAATCAACCTATCGAGGATGAAATCACACCACATGATCACACGGCCCTCTTGAGCTCAAGGATGAAAGTGTGGGAGATAAAATGAAAGGACGTGGGGGTAGCATCATTCAACTTTCCTCCCCTTCCTGGCCATTGTATCTTTCTCTTGAGCTCATTTTCATTACATTTCATTACATGAGCTCTAGAAGTTGAAGCCCATATCATTTGATGAGGCTTTGCTAAGAGTAATAATGTCAAATACTCTGGAATAGCATTTATGTGTTATATGCTGTACTGGTACTAATTCATTTTATCCTCAAAACTTACAAATTGTCCTATTGTGACTTCACTCCCATTTCTGGAAAGCAAACCATGTGTCTGCATTCAGCATGTGATGTTTCCAATTTCAAATTACATGGTTAATTTTCAAGGGGTGAAAGTTATGAGAAGCATCAGAGTAGATTTCTGAGCATGAACTTGGGAATTAGACATATTTGTGTGAGAATCTTTATGCCATTCCACTGCAGCAACTCATTCATCCTTCCTGTGTCTCAACTACCTCCTATAGGAAATGGGCAGAAAAATATCTTCCGAGATTATTGAGAGAATTTAATGAGATAGTATACTGAAAGTGCTTGGCACTGTTTCTATTGTGGGGTTAAGTACTGAATATTATTAATAAATAGGATAGCATGAAATGGCAAAACTAAATTACGTCCTATGTTTTATCCTAACCCTTACCACATTTCCAAATTTTTTTCATTCATGGGGGATTACCTGCTAGGAGAACTGAAACTGAGAGCATGAAAAGAAGTCATACCCTTCAGAGTAGCCCAGAGCAAAACTGGAATACCATCAGAGTTTTAGAAATTAACATATAGACATGTTACAGTTTTCAAGCTGTTACTTTGGAGTTTAACATTTCCCCAATGACATTCGTGCAATTGTTCAGCCAAGAGTTTTAATACATTTTCTGTTGTGTATCTTCTATTTTAACTCTTCTCTTCTCTTCTTTTACTTTTCTTCCTTTCCTTTTGTTGTTGTTGGAATGTGGCATTACCTTTCCTCTCATTGTGAAGACCTCCATTTGGAAATCTTGTGGAGATCTTTTTCACCAATCCTTTTATGCCTTTTAGATTTAGGAAGTTCTCTTTTTCAAACTCTACCCAAGATCCATTACTTTGCAGTTTTACCACAGACTATTTTAAGAGTTAGTAATGTTTTTGCGTGTCTTTCAGGAAAGATTTGAGTGGGCATAATTGTGCAGTGTTTTTCATTTTTCGTTTTTGTTGCTAGGACCTTAATCTTTTTCTCCTTCCCTTGTTACAAAGATTATAGAAAAACAGCAGGTCTGAGCTTTTATATAGGATTGAATGCATCTTTGAAAGTTAGTACTTTATATTGTGCTAAATGATAGTGCTCTTTAAAACTGGATGCGTTATGTTGTAAAGAAGGTTAAATACAAAGAATCAAGATTTTAGGTATCCCAGGGTCTTGTTACATTAATCTCAAGTCAGATATGGTTTTATGAGAGGGCACAGTAGTTTAATGGGCATTTATTGATTTAAATTAAATTATAACTTTGGAGACAGTAACTTGCAAACTTAAAACAGTCATATGATATTATGAATTACATCTTATGCACATTAAGAGATCTTAAGGAAAGGAAACCAAAGATAGAAAATATTGGTTCACATTTCAAACCACAATAAGTGTGAATATAGCCTCAATTTAATAAAAATGTATTATGCAACTTTCCTTGGGTTAAATGTCTTACAATTGCTCTTGGAATGGGCACTTGTTTTCCCATTATTGGTCACTTTAATTGACTTACACTCCAGTTTTCTCATTTAAAGATCACTTTATAGTATTGTGTGCTCTTCATCTGAGTGATATGTTCTACTCCTGCCTGGTCCAACAACACAACAGTTTACGTATTTCTGAACTTGATCCGAAAACTGATTTAAAAATCCATATGGACAATCCAATTTATCTGAAAATATATACACACAAGTCTGCTCGGAGGTGGCTAAAATAAAATAAATTTCATTTTAGGAGACAGGAAGGAAGCCAAGAAAAGAAAGTGAAGATTCTGAAGTAAATGGGTACTTGCTTTGACTAAGATCGAAACCCACCTCTCCCCAGAGAATATTAGAAGAGGGCATGGAAGACAAGCATTGGAAAAGTAGAATGTTTGTGCTTTTCTTTCTGGTGAACTGCATTAAAAATTCAGCAAAAGGGGGATCACTTTACATTACTCTTCTTGTTTAGCATGTATCGACTGACAGGTGCTGTAAACATACATAGACAAACATGGTCCTATGCTAGCAGTGGTCCAGTGACTGAGGGAAGACAGTGTTTAATCTCCCAAAGTGATCACACTGAGGACTTTGCAGACACACTATGCTGAGATTGCAGAAGAGGTCATAAATACTTTATTTCCCATAAAATGACAGGAGCTTGCCTTTCAACTTTGATTCTCAAAAAATCCATCTGGAGAGATGGTGTTGTTCTGGCAATAAGTTACTAAGTTAGAGCAATCCTTTTTTGATTCCAAGCACTTGACTGTAACGCTTGCTGGTACTTTGGAAATATCGGTAGCAGAAAGCACCCAAGAGGCACCTCAGTCTACTGCATGTCTTGCTTTGCTGGAGGTAAAAGCAGCAATCCGCATGCCTTTGATTTCTCTAAGGGTAGAACCTCAGCAATCAAGGAGAGAGAACTGACCTTGGCTTTGAGATCAGAACCAGTATTTAAAACATTGACTCATTTGTGTTTTAGAGATGTCAGGGTAAATAAATTATAAATGTTTATATTGAAGACTAAGAGGCTCCTTTTCCTACACTATAGGCAGTGATTTGGCTGAGATTGTATCATTCTGTGATACTACCACAACTACCTTTTTTCTCACTTGAATTGTACTTTTGGCTGTCATTTGCGCTTTTGAATAAAGGTTTACATTAGTGGAAGATATCATAATAGCCTATCTCCTTTTCTCGAGTTGATATACAAATCAAAAAGAAAGGATAAGGCCAAGACTCTCTTTGTCCTTGGAAAAGTATGCCATCTGCATTTAGCTTATGATATTCAGCTGGGAACAAAATTCTAGCATAAGGAAGTCGTTAATACAACCCTCAAGTTACACTGTAAATTCAAAGTACTTTAAATGCCTTATAATAGTCAAAGCCAGTAAAATCGACCCTGTATATTTTTATTTCATCTCTGTTGGATCATATGATATTTAATAATTGGTTCTGGCACCTCGTTGCAAATTATTATAACTTTGAGATTCAACAGTCCTATTGAACATATGGGCAGCACAGCCTCAGAACATATATATGATACAGCCTCACGAGAGGACCTTCTGTCTTGTTTTCCTTAGCTTGGAAGGGTCAGGTAAATTTTGTTGTGTCGTCATGTGCTAAGATTCCTCAATCTCTGTTTTGCAGGGTAAATGCTTAATGGAACTGATTTTTCCCCCCCTTAACTGTGAACACTTCCTTTGCAAAGCCAAAAGAGAAATTCATGCATCTGGGATGCAGTTTACTGGGCTCTTACTAAAGCAGTTATAAAGCTATTCCCGTATCAGTGCACAAGTATTCATCAACCCAGAATAGGTTCTATTACTTAGTGCCATATTGTATCCTGGCTTAGTTGCAAACTACGAGAGTTTCTGGAGTCAGGAGACCTTCTCATGGTATTGAAAGCATATGATGATTCTTCATTAATCCTGAGAGAGATGGAAAGTTGGCGATAAAATACAGTTGACCCCAAGAAACCTTTCATAGAGTTAGACAGTCTCCCTTTAGCATTTCTTTTTTTCTAGCTCTGCTCACAGTAGCACCCTGAGACAATGTTAGGAAAAGCATTTCCACATCAACAGCCCATTAAGGTTATTTTCAATGTTCCTGCTGCTTTGCCTCTATATCTAGCTTGTGTGCCTTGATTTGCTCTTGTATTATTTCCCATTAATTGCCATATTGTTTATTGCCATATTCAAACATACTGTAATATGGGCACAGTGGCAATAATTACATAGTAAGCTGTACTTAAAAAAAAAAAGATGTCAAGATGGGTAGTGGTGAGTGAGTGGGTGGGGTAGCAGAAAGTTATGATTTACACCTTATGTTGACATTGTGGAACAGAGCTGGTTCAATTTCTCTTGATTTCACTGTTACTGCCTAAAATTAATCTCTCTCTGTCATATAATTATTCATTACCAAGACTATTAAGCTAAAAAGTTCATGGAGATGGGGGCAATGATCAAAGGAGTTTTTCAAGCATTTATTTTACTCTTGCCACTGCAATATTACATTTTTAAAATTGACATCTGGGTGGATGAGAAGTAGCCATATGCAATGTTGATAATCCTGACTCATTTTAAAACTCCTGTTTTCCTCAATAATTTTTTTTTAAGACAAGAAATACTTCTCGTATCTATGCTTGCGTGCATGCATATTTGCTCTAACTTTGTATACAAGGCATTTAGAGGCTCTGGAATAGGATTCCGTCTTTGTCATACTTACAAAAATCCACCTCTCATTGAGCCATCCTACCCTCCTACACCACACTGTTTGGGAGAATCTTCTTCACAATTAAGTTGTCATTTGGTCTAGACAATACCAAGGATCGTCCTAACCCTGGTGAGCAGCAAGTCAGAGTCATGCTTGATCCTGGTTGACAATCTGGAAGTTGAAATCCTTTTCATATCAGCAGAGTTGAAAATATCTTTTACGGCCGATTCGCTTCTGATTCTGGTCGGCTTGCTTGGCATCTTGTAAGCCAGTAGGTGGAGTGCTTGCTAACAGTAATTGAATATACAGAACTTGAATTTAAAGTAAATGGAAACCACTTTTCTTGTGATAAACTGCTAAAACCATATTTACACTGAACTCTTTCTATGGATATAATTAGTTGAAAAAAAAGTTACAAGGGCAGGGCTGAGATGAATGCAGGACGATAGTTACATGGTAGAGCACGGAGAGGCAAGTTGTGCCTAAGAGGATCAACACATCATATGGTGTAAACCCATGTAAAGGGGCACTTTCTCAAACATTCAGCTGAATTTGATTTGGAAAATAGACCTTGGTCCCTCTTAAAAAAAATTTGGTATTTCTTCTGTCCAAAGAGGAAACTAGCCTTGATTAGCTGTGCGTGAAAAAGCTTGAGCAACAGAGGATTAATTACATACATGTGTTAATAATAGTCATAGTAAATTCAACATCTTTGGAAAGAAAAGTTGCGAGAGATGCCTCCAAAATAAAGTGTAACTTTCCCATAAGAGTGTCTTGTTTTCCTTCAGAAGAAGGTTTTCAAATGTATTTAAAAGCTGCAGCTTGAGACTTGCTAACTACATCACTCTAAATCTATCTATATCACACCTAAAGATGTTAAAGCAACATTTAGAACTCCAAGGAGAAAACAAGCAACAGAATTTAGAAAGCAGGAACCACATGGAAATAAGAAAAATCTTCAGTCGTTTTTTAAGAATGTGAGTTATATGATGTGAAGTAGATGAAAATGCAAGAGTTTAAAAAAGAATCTCTTGTTCCATATCAGGAAGACTTACAGATCTGATTTCATGGCACGCAAGTACTGAAGATCTCTGTGGCTTGCAAATAACATTTCGTCTAAAAGGACTTCAGAGCAAATAATTGCACAGTATGCAATGACAAACACTACTAAAATAGTGATCACTTCCCCTTTATTTAACTTTTTTATTATAAAAATGGTAAACTCTCTTAAATATAACTTCATGAGGACATTGTTGATTTTTTTCTTTTAAATTGTGTCATCATGTTCTCAGCTCATATTAAATTTTGGACAGATTTGTGTTTCAGATATATGACTTTTTTTTCACTTCGGGTTGGAATTGAGGAATGGAGGGGAAGAGTGTGCACTGCTAACTGAATTAATCAGCCAGAGCTTTATGTGGTAAATAACTCTTTGAAGCATGCAATAAATAGCTTTACTAAACCCAAGGAACTGCTTGCCACTCACTGCCTTTTCAAGCAATATCAATAACAAAATTGAACTCCCTCAGACCAGAAAAAGGGAACAGAGAAAAGAATAGTTACTGTTAATTTAAAATAATAAAATAATGTGTTTTCTGTTTTTCATCTGAAGGGGAGAAAGTACATTCATTTCTGTCAAGCCATGGAATCTGTCTAGCAGATTGAAGTGGCAAACTCTGACCGGAACACAATCTAGATCCCTTAGCCAAGAAAGAGAGCTTTGGGGAAATGTATTTATTATTTGCTTTTGATTGGAGAAGCAGTATGAATATTGGTGTGTTTGAGTTCCAAGGCAAATTGTGCAGTCATGGGCCAGCCTACGAAATCATTGAAAGGAGTTCTGTTAAGAAATGAATACCTTTGCCTACATCTTTCTCCATGTTCATTTATTCCTTCAGGTTCTACAAGTATCACTGCATACTTGGCATATTTTTATTCCTCTCATTAAAAAAAAATGAGTGCACTTGCTTTTTGTACCTGTTGTTATTCATTTTACCTTGTTTTGTTTGCTTCACTCTGTTACTTCCCCTTAGATGTTGAGTCATGTCATTCTCGGTCAGTGTTCATCCTTTGGTAGTGAGTAGGCAGAAGACTTTCCTGAGAAATAGAAAACGCTAGCCTCTGATCTCACCAGGATTATATTCTCTCTTAATAGAAGCTGTTGATAGATCTTGAACAGCTCCACACTTGGGGTGTTGACTTGTAGAATGAAATCCTCTGCACACAAGCACAGCAAAATATTTTGGTGAAAAGTAATTATCAGAAAGAGTGACACTAGTAAATTAGTTAACTACATTTCAGCATGAAGCTTGAGTTACCCCTGCCCATTCTTGTTCCAGACCCATCTGAAATCAGCAATTCAGCTTAATGATGTCACAACATTTGCCAGGCTGTGGATACTGAAGAGAAGACACAGGATTGCTCCCACTGCCTGAGGTTCCCCTCCTTTCCCTCTACGCAAACAGCCCATCTGTCTCAGTCGCCCGGAAACTGTTATCTTTGCAACATCATTCTATTATTATCGTGGTGGTGGTTTTTTAAAATCGGTCCTCAACTTTGGATTTTGTTTTGGAAATCAGGTTTTCCAATTCTTTCAGATCTCATTGGCCCATTTAAAATGTTGACAGTAATAGACCCTGGAAGCAGCTCATCTCACTAAAGAGCTCAAATATGATCTATTTCCATTCCACTTGCTAGAGGATAACCTTTGTGAAATACAGATAGCCTACTTTTTTTTTTTTTTTTTAAATCACAACAAAGAATGAAACCCCTCCCAACCTCTAATATTTTTCAAAGTGTGAATTGAAGAGGACTTAGAGACAGATGGGTCTGGATGATCAAGTTACCTGTTATAGCAGCACATCTGCCGGGGCAGTCAATCACCGTGATGGCTCTGACAGGTCGATGGAGCCTGAGCAGGAACGGCTAATGCAGACAGAAGAACGGCTGGGGAAGGGCAGACCTCCTGCCTGTCTCCTGGGTTTGGCTGGTCTGAAAGCTGTACTTGAATTTGCTCTGGTTAAAATTCTGTCTGTCTATTGAGCGATGATATTAGATGAAAGATTTGGGCTCCTAATTTTTTTAAAGCCAACATATTGAACACATATGATTGGGAAGGAGTCGATTAGCACTTTCAAGCTGTCAGTCAATATTTGGTCGTATTTAGGGGACGGGGTGGGGAGTGTGGGGTGAATAAGATTAGGAAACGAAGAGAGGTAGGAGATAGTTTCAAAACTGCATTTTCCCTTAGAAGTGTCAAAAGGATGAAATGCATTAAGCAGTGATTCTGAGATGCCTATTTCTGTGAGCTCAGTGTAATAAAAATTAGCATTAAACAGAACAAAGGCAACTCTAAGAATGTCAAGAAGCAAAATTAATTTATGGAGGCATGCTATTTTATTTTCTCGGTGTATTTGCTCCTTTCCTTCCCTCTTCAATCATAAAGTGAATCCTATTTATCCACTCTAATAGATCCAAATATTTGGCATTACCATGTGTTAGGAAACTGGGAGCAAGGGATTCCAAGATTTCACAAACAATTGGAAAACATGTGCTTCAACTGAGTGCAGCACTAATTGTACCATTTTTCTGACACATTTGTAAAAATGGAGATGGTGGAAGACAATAGAACCTCAAAATATCGAGATTCCTACTAATGGCTAGTGAATCAGTTGTTGAAATTGGCAGTAAGGCAGTACCAAAAAAAAAAACAAAAAACAAAAAACCTAGTAATCCTAAATCTCAAAGAAATACCTTAATGGCAGGTAAAGGCAAGAGCTATTAACACCTGTCAACATCTAGAAAGCAAGTTAAATTTATGTTTAGTTAAATTTGTGGTATTTATGTGTGTATGTATAGATATTTATTTTGGTATATGTGTGTATATTTTATATTTATGATTAGAATACATATATTTACATATTTATAGTTGAATACATACATTTCTCTGAGAAGTAAAGGAAAAATATCCCATAAGATAAGCATTATTATTACCCCATTGTAGAACTACAGTGAGCAAACATTGCTGGAAAAAGGGCAAAATGTTAATACATGCAGAACTGCTGTTAGTAGCGATTTTCTCCACAATGCCAAACTGATGGGGATTCGTGAAAGAGCCATTAAACA